>NC_091325.1:1915006-2082506 GCF_038502225.1 Cherax quadricarinatus
CCTAGATACCTGTATCTGCTTACATATTCTAGAAGAGACCCATCATGCAATTGGATCTGACGAACTGTGCCTCTCTGTCGAGGAGGACGCCTATTGAGTATCTTTGTTTTATCAGTAGAGATTATCAACCCCAGGTCCTGACACGAGGCTACTATATGATTAAGAATGTTTTGGGTGTTGGAGAATCCGGTGGTGTGAATCATTATATCATCAGCAAAACTAATCACATAATGATGGGGCTGACTAGGCATAGCATCAAGTAATGCATTAATTAGAATATTGAACAGTGTGGGACTGAGCACACCTCCCTGTGGGGTTCCTAATTCAAAGTCTTTAGTTACACTTCTATGTCCCTGGAACAACACAGACGATTTTCTGTTGGACAGGTAACCTTTAATCCAGCGGAGAAGCCATCCTCCAACATCCATTCTGGCAAGTTCACTAATGATTACATGTCGGTTGGCTACATCGAAAGCGGATTTAAGGTCAAGGAACGTAGTGTATGAGCTGTCAGTGTGCAGAGTGAGAAAGGTGGCTATGCAATGATGCACCCTCCTTCCATGCATGAAACCATGTAACCGGGGAGACAAAAATTGTTTGATTCTGTACATGAGACGATTAAGAATCATTCTCTCAAATGTTTTACACAAGCAACTAGTAAGAGATATTGGGCGAAATGCATTTTGTTGATAGGGCTTAGGAATTGGAATGATGAGGCTGTTGGTCCAAGATTGAGGGAGCTCCCCAGTTACATAGCTCATGCTATATAATTCAAGTAATGGATTACCTGGTACTCGACACAGCAATCTGAGTATGTTGTAAGTAATACCATCCTCACCAGGCGACGTGGAGTTGCCCTTAGTTAGTGCTGCATCAAGTTCATAATTAGTGAAAGGAATGTTGCAGTCATCTGCCTTGTTGAGCATAAAGCAAACAAGTCTCTCCCTTGCATCATATTTGTCATTTAATTTTGCCTTTGTGGTACTGGGAAGATTGTCATAGCTAGATGTAGCAGCCCAAGCACTGACTAACTCATTCGCCATATGCAAGGGATGAGGGTGCGCGATCTGCCCAGTTCTGTTACCCTTAATTCTATTTATGTCCCTCCATGCTCGGCTAAGTGAGGTTTGGGTTATCCTAGGTTCTCTACACATATGCTGCTATGTATGATAATTCTATGTAACTATTTGTGTATACCTGAATAAACTTACTTACTTGCTGACAAATTTTTCCCAGTCTGCCGCAGCTCTGTCATACGCTCTCTGGCAGCAGCAAGGGCAGTTTGGAAGAGCCTCAGCATTCCAGGGGTACGATGTTTTCTATAGGCTAGGCCTAGTCTGCGAGCAGTACGTTTCAGTGTACGAAGTTTAGAATCATTGTAATAAGTATGGTTTTTGAAGGAGGTATGATTATTATGGAAGTTTGTTGGATTTAGAGCACCAAGAGGTTTCAGTGGCGGCTCTAAGTAGTTCTGAATAATGCTCACAAGGTCATTGTTAAAGGTCTCTACAGAGGAACACTCATAGGAATTATACCAGTCAGTCACATGTGCAACAAAGTCATCATGCTGATCAGTGGGAACATTAAAACGTTTCCGTTTGAATATCCCACCAGGAAGGGTAGTATTACCAATTACAAGGTCCTAAATGCACTAGAAGACAAAAAGAATGCAGATGTAATATATACAGACTTTGCAAAAACCCCCCTCAAGGAAGGTTCCTTGATGTTGGTGAGGGGCTCTTGATTTAGGGAATTGGATCTGTGCTCCAGTTCCCCGAATTAAGCCTGAATGCCTTCCACATCCCCTTCCCCAGGCGCTGTATAATCCTCCGGGTTTAGCGCTTCCCCCTTGATTATAATAATAATAATAATAATTTGCAAAAACCTTCGACAAGTGTGACCATGGCGTAATAGCGCACAAAATGCGTGCTAAAGGAATAACAGGAAAAGTCGGTCGATAGATCTATAATTTCCTAACAGAACACAGAGAGTAGTCGTCAACAGAGTAAAGTCCGAGGCAGCTACGGTGAAAAGCTCTGTTCCACAAGGCACAGTACTCGCTCCCATCTTGTTCCTCATCCTCATATCCGACATAGACAAGGACGTCAGCCACAGCACCGTGTCTTCCTTTGCAGATGACACCCGAATCTGCATGACAGTGTCTTCCATTGCAGACACTGCAAGGCTCCAGGCGGACATCAACCAAATCTTTCAGTGGGCTGCAGAAAACAATATGAAGTTCAACGATGAGAAATTTCAATTACTCAGATATGGTAAACACGAGGAAATTAAATCTTCATCAGAGTATGAAACAAATTCTGGCCACAAAATAGAGCGAAACACCAACGTCAAAGACCTGGGAGTGATCATGTCGGAGGATCTCACCTTCAAGGACCATAACATTGTATCAATCGCATCTGCTAGAAAAATGAAAAATTATAGATCCATCGACCGACTTTTCCTGTTATTCCTTTAGCACGCATTTTGTGCGCTATTATGCCATGGTCACACTTGTCGAAGGCTTTTGCAAAGTCTGTATATATTTCATCTGCGTTCTTTTTGTCTTCTAGTACATCTAGGACTTTGTCGTAGTGATCCAATAGTTGAGACAGACAGGAGCGACCTGTTCTAAACCCATGTTGCCCTGGGTTGTGTAATTGATGGGTTTCTAGATGGGTGGTGATCTTACTTCTTAGGACCCTTTCAAAGATTTTTATGATATGGGATGTTAGTGCTATCGGTCTGTAGTTCTTTGCTGTTGTTTTACTGCCCCCTTTGTGGAGTGGGGCTATGTCTGTTGTTTTTAGTAACTGGGGGACGACCCCCGTGTCCATGCTCCCTCTCCATAGGATGGTAAAGGCTCGTGATAGGGGCTTCTTGCAGTTCTTGATGAACATGGAGTTCCATGAATCTGGCCCTGGGGCAAAGTGCATGGGCATGTCATTTATCGCCTGTTCGAAGTCATTTGGCGTCAGGATAACATCGGATAGGATTGTGTTAACCAAATTCTGTGGCTCTCCCATAAAAAAATCATTCTGATCTTCGACTCTCAGTCTGGTTAGCGGCTTGCTAAAAACTGAGTCATATTGGGACTTGAGTAGCTCACTCATTTCCTTGTTGTCATCTGTGTAGGACCCATCTTGTTTAAGTAGGGGCCCAATACTGGACGTTGTTCTCGACTTTGATTTGGCATAGGAGAAGAAATACTTTGGGTTTCTTTCGATTTCATTTATGGCTTTTAGTTCTTCCCGCGATTCCTGACTCCTATAAGATTCCTTTAGCTTAAGTTCGATGCTTGCTATTTCTCTGACCAGTGTCTCCCTACGCATTTCAGATATATTGACCTGTTTTAGCCGCTCTGTTATTCTTTTCCGTCGCCTGTAAAGGGAGCACCTGTCTCTTTCTATTTTACATCTACTCCTCCTTTTTCTTAGAGGAATAAGCCTTGTGCATACATCGAGTGCCACCAAGTTAATCTGTTCTAGGCATAAGTTGGGGTCTGTGTTGCTTAGTATATCTTCCCAGCTTATATCGGTTAGGACTTGGTTTACTTGGTCCCACTTTATGTTTTTGTTATTGAAGTTGAATTTGGTGAATGCACCCTCGTGACTAATCTTGTTATGTCGGTCTGGGGCTCCGCGCATACATGTCTGAACCTCAATTATGTTGTGATCTGAGTATATTGTTTTTGATATGGTGACATTTCTTATCAGATCATCATTGTTAGTGAAGATGAGGTCTAGTGTATTCTCCAGTCTAGTAGGCTCTATTATTTGCTGGTTTAAATTGAATTTTGTGCAGAGATTTAAAAGCTCGTGTGAGTGTGAGTTTTCATCAGAGCTGCCTCCTGGTGTTTTTACCGCAACAATATTATTTGCTATATTCCTCCATTTTAGGTGCCTTAAGTTGAAATCCCCCAGGAGCAAGATGTTGGGTGCAGGAGCTGGAAGATTTTCCAGACAATGGTCAATTTTTAACAGCTGTTCCTGGAATTGCTGGGATGTTGCATCCGGAGGCTTGTAGACTACCACAATGACTAGGTTTTGGTTCTCGATCTTTACTGCTAAAACTTCCACTACATCATTTGAGGCATTAAGCAGTTCTGTGCAAACAAGCGACTCTGCAATGTACAGGCCAACCACCCCCCCTTTTGCCTGTTCACTCTGTCACATCTGTATAGGTTGTAACCTGGGATCCATATTTCGTTGTCCAAGTGATCCTTCATGTGGGTCTCAGTGAAAGCCGCGAACATTGCCTTTGCCTCTGCAAGCAGTCCACGGATGAAAGGTATTTTGTTGTTTGTTGCTGGCTTTAGACCCTGTATATTTGCAAAGAAGAATGTCATCGGACTGGTGGTATTGTTGGTACTGGGGATGATTTTTTTTCCAGCATTAGTATCTGTATCTGTTGGTTTGGAGTGGAGGCCATCGACTGTGGTTCCACTCCAGGAATGACTGGATTTGGTGTACGATTTCTGCCATTTCCTGCCAGTTTTTTTTCCTTCCTGGCACTAAAAAACCTCTCCCTCTTGAGTGGCTGTGGCTACCCAGGTTTTCCCAGGGCCTGGATGTTTTGTATCTTTTTGTCCCCTTTAGATGGTGTGCCTGACAATTTAAGTTATAGCACAGTCTTTCCTGTACTGAAGAGGTACACATTTCAGGGTGAAAAAGTTTACAGGAAGGGAGTTTGCATTTTCCTGTTGTCATATGGGCACGGCATTTTCTAGGGTGGTCATAGTTGCACGTCCCGTCTGTTTTTCCAGATTTCCCATGTCTGCAGATACCAAGTGCATAGTATGTGCACAGGCTTGGTTTCTGTTTTCCTTGGGTTTCTGTGACTGTATTCCCTGTTGGTGCATGTTTACCTGTCTTATTCCTATCCTCCCTAGCACCAACAATGGAGCTCCCACCAGTTGTTTTTGGTAATATATTGCTAATGGAGTCCTCTTGTTTGCTATTTCCTGTGGTATTTCTAGTTTGCAATATTGGTTTTATCTAATCTTTGACTACACTTGTTTCCCCACTGCGGCTCCTGTCCCCTATGAGGTCATTTATATGTATTCCTTCCTGCGTATAATTCCCGACTACCTGGACAAAATCTCCAGCTTCACCATTACTGTCTCCCAGGACAGCACCTCCAGCTTCACCATTACTGTCTCCCAGGACAGCACCTCCAGCTTCACCATTACTGTCTCCCAGGACAGCACTATCAGCCCCACATTTACTGACAACCAGGACATCACCTCCAACCTTACAGTTTCTGACTACATGGCCAGTATCAAGGGCAGTACCGCTCAGCCCAGACTTTTTATGTTCCCATCTGTTGTAGAAAGCTTCCAGGTTTTCTATGAAAACAGTTTTGATGTTATCCTCTTTCAATACCCTTGTGATTTTAGCCCACAGATTTATCTCGTTTGGGCATACCCAAAAACACTTCCCTGTTTTAATACTGCTTGTAGCTAGTTCTTGGATATCTGCACAAGGGGCGTGACACCAATTTCCACAAAACTGACAATTTATCCATGTGGAAGCCCGTTTGTTTGATTGACTGCAGACTACACACAGCTTCATAATGATTTGAATGGTTGATTTACTGTAATTCTACTAGCAACCTCTTGAATATTCTATTAATAACCTCCTTAAATGAAGCTCTAGCTATTTGTATTTCTATTTCTAACTGTACTTGTATATTGGACAGCTTACCGTGTATGTTCCTGATTTATATTTATTGTTTGTGTTTGATAAGGGCGCCTACAACCCCATCCATTTACAGTCTGCTTTATTGTCCAACGAATATATAGAACACAAGAGTTAGTAGATTTGAGGTTATATGCAACAAATGATGGTAATTTAGGGGGTTGGGATTTTTCAGGGACTCTGCACTCTTGTAGACACACAACATCAATGGGTTCAGTGGTTACTTTGTGATGAAGGTCAGGAAGTCTTTTTCTAAGTGATGCAATATTCCAGCTTAATATAGAAAGTTTATACGAGCTTTGATCCATTATAGTAGTCCTGGGATCTTGTTGAGTTTCTCAGCATAATGAAAAAATTGTTCATATAAATGGCAGACCTTATCAATGTCAACAGTGTTATCCTTGTCCATGAGTTTGTTAAGTGCACTTCCAGTTTAGTGGGCTAGAAGAAGATAAATTATGTAACATCACAGTCACTAGTGAGATGGTTGTGAAGCAGATAGACAGACTGAAGCAAACTAAGTCGCCGGGTCCTGATGAGGTTTTTTCAAGGGTTCTTAAGGAATGCAAAATGGAACTCTGTAAACCATCAACTAATATTTTTAATTTATCTCTTCAAACAGGTGTAGTGTCTGATATGTGGAAGATGGCTAATGTAACTTCTATTTTTAAAACAGGGGACAAGTCGTTACCGTCAAATTACCGCCCAATAAGCCTGACCTCAATTGTAGGCAAATTACTAGAGTCAATTATAGCTGAGATTATAAGAAGCCATCTCGATAAGCATAGCTTGATTAATGATACTCAGCATGGATTCACAAGAGGCCGGTCTTGTCTAACTAATTTATTAACTTTCTTCAGTAAAGCTTTTGAGGCTGTTGACCACAATAAAGAATTTGATATTATTTACTTAGATTTTAGTAAGGCTTTTGATAGAGTTCCGCACCATAGACTGCTAAAGAAAGTGGCAGCTCATGGCATTGAGGGAAAAGTGCTCTCGTGGATCGAGTCATGGCTCACTGACAGGAAGCAGAGAGTGTCCATAAATGGGGTTAAATCCGAGTGGGGATCTGTAACAAGTGGCGTTCCACAGGGCTCAGTCTTGGGCCCGTTGTTGTTTATAATATATATCAATGATCTTGATGAGGGAATTACTAGTGATATGAGCAAATTCGCCGATGACACAAAGATAGGTAGGATAATTGATTCAAACGTAGATGTTATGGAACTTCAGGAGGATTTAAACAAACTCTATTCTTGGTCAGAAAAGTGGCAGATGCAGTTCAATGTAGATAAATGCAAGGTTCTGAAGCTTGGGAGTGCCCATAACCCTAGTACTTATAAGTTAAATGATGTAGAACTTAGCCATACAGATTGCGAAAAGGACTTGGGGGTTATGGTGAGCAGCAACCTTAAACCAAGACAGCAATGCCTAAGCGTACGTAATAAGGCAAATAGATTACTGGGATTTATATCAAGAAGTGTAAGCAACAGAAGTCCAGAGGTCATACTGCAGCTTTATACATCATTAGTAAGGCCTCACCTAGATTATGCAGCTCAGTTCTGGTCTCCGTATTACAAAATGGACATAAATTCGTTAGAAAACATTCAGCGTAGGATGACTAAATTAATACATAGCATTAGAAATCTTCCTTATGAAGAAAGATTGAAGACTCTTAAGTTACATTCATTTGTTAGACAAAGAATGAGGGGAGACCTGATCGAAGTGTATAAGTGGAAGATAGGTATTAATAAAGGAGATATTAATAAGGTCTTGAGGATGTCTCTCCAAGAGAGAACCCGCAGTAATGGATTTAAATTAGACAAGTTTAGATTTAGAAAGGACATAGGAAAGTATTGGTTTGGAAATAGGGTAGTTGATGAGTGGAACAGTCTACCTACTTGGGTTATTGAGGCTGGGACTTTGGGTAGTTTCAAATCTAGGTTGGATAAGTACATGAGTGGGAGGGGTTGGATTTGAGTGGGACTTTCACATCAGAGCTTATTTCTTGGGTGGCATTGAAAATTGGGCAAATGTTTTGTTAGTGGGATGAATTGTAAAGGACCTGCCTAGTATGGGCCAGCAGGCCTCCTGCAGTGTTCCTCCTTTATTATGTAGTTGTAAGGCCTCGTGGGAGCCTTCTTCTACTCAGAGCACGACGCTGTTCATGTGTGAATGTATGATAGATGACACCACCACTCACATTACACGCAACACTATAACTGTCATCACCAACACCACTACCAACATTGTGTTCATTACATTTATCAACAGTATTGTATTCAACATTGATGTCATAGCCTTCATTATGATGCTCACTATAGTTATCAACACAAGTATTATATTCGTCATTACTGTAATTAAGAACACCACCACCACCTTGTTCAGCAACCTTACACTTGCTTTCACAAATTGTGACAATCTTGTTATTGGTACACTCTACACATCTTTCCTTGTGTTGTTCAAGTTGTTGTTTCAGGAGAAATTGTTGTGTTTCCAGTACCCTTATGCGCGACATCAGGTTGTATACCACAGGAGCAAGACTTGGAACATCTGGAGGCGTGAAGTCCCGGTCAGCTGAGCTCGTTGGCTGACTGTCAGCTGACTCAGCTAGGCTGGTATTGACAGCCGACGTGATGGAGGGTCTGTTGACGTGCTCCCAAGGTGAGGTGCTCAACCCCATTGTCTGAGGGAAGGCATGAGCCGGTATTCAGACCCGAGGTACCTGGTAGTCCTGGGGATCCATAATGAGGGGTACAGGGTGAAGTGCGATTGGCTTCGATGCGGGCAGCCTTCACACTGCAGTCAGCATGAGCTGCTGTGACTCCTGAGGTATTACAATTGATACATTGTTTAGCAACAGTCTGTTGCTGTTTGATCATATCATAACACCGTTCAGAAGGATGAGCGTTGGCACACACTGCACACCAGTGTGACTTAGATTGGCATTTCCTGGCAATGTGGCCCCAGCGTTGACACTTATAACATCGACGTTGAGGAGGTCTGTACAATGCAATGTAATAGCGTCTGTTGAGGGCTGCGCCGGAGTGAATATAGCGTGGCAGAGTCCCCTGGCCAGTCCACTCAGCTAATATCAGACCCTTGGAAAGTCTGGTGGGGCAGCTATGAGTTTGATGTTGGCATATTCGTGAGTGAGAAGTTTGTCTATAAATGCTGAATCATTAGGCACAAAGACGTCGTTATCCTCATCGTGGACAAACTTGATCGTTTTCTCATGATTGTCTACACTAGCTTCGAAAAACCAGTTACACTTGGTCTCTTGATCTGTGTTGTTAGGAAAATCTAACCTGACAGCTTTGGGAGGGTGTGCCCCCACTGTATTGCTTACAGCAAGCTTTCTCTGGAAGCCTCGTTCTTTTTTCCGAGCCTGTTTACTAAAATATGTTTCAAATCTGCCTTCACCATCATCTACGTCAACACCATCAGCTATACTCATAGCTGACAGGAGTTTCACACTGGCGATGGGTTAAAGGATACCGGTGAATAGAAGGAACAAGGAAGGGATATTGCTGCCGGACTGGGAAGGATGCAGGGGTAATGGTGGAAGATGGCCGATGTGTTAATAAAAAAAAATAATAATATTTATTCAGGGGAAGCACTAAACTCATAGGGGGTCATAAAGTGCCTGGGGAATGGGAGGCATTCAGTTGCAATACAAGAAAGGGGAGGATAAGTCTAGGTCCTTGGATCTAAAGCACCTCACCAGTGTCAAGAAGTGGAAGGCCGCGGGGGCGTTGACCCCCGGAACTCTCTCCAGGTAAACTCCAGGTATAAACTGAGGTCGAGAAGAGGTGTAGGAGCTCATCAATGGAGGATGAAGAAAGCAGTGAGCTGCGAGTAAGAGAGGTCCCAATTTGCCCGATCAAATTGCCAGCGAGGGCTACGGAAAGGTGGTGAATATGAAGTGAGTGGTATAGTGTGAGAAGGGCATTTTGCGGCACGTAGTATCGTATCTTGGAGAGGATCCCAACCGTTTTGGATACTTTTTTGGTTATATGCTGGATATGGGTGCTGAAATTCAGGTTGTTGTCAAGGTATAAGCCTAGGAATTTGCCCCCATTATTTCTGGTAATTAGAGTGTTGTCAATCTTAATGTTAATTTGTGCATCTCCTGCTCTGCTACCAAACATAATATAGTAGGTTTTGTCAGTGTTAAGCGTAAGTTTATTGGCTGTCATCCAAGTCGATATTTTGATCAGCTCCTCATTCACAATGGTGTTGAGGGTGGCAAGATTAGGGTGAGAGATGACATAAGTCGTGTCGTCAGCAAAGAGAATGGGTTTCAGGTGTTGGGATACGTTTGGAAGGTCATTGATGTATATGAGGAAGAGCAGGGGACCAAGGACACTTCCCTGCAGAACTCCAGTATCAAGTGGCCGTGTTGCTGATGCTGTGTCTTTAATGGTGACATACTGATACCTATTAGTAATGTAAGATTTGAAATAAGCAAGTGCATGGCCTCTTATACCGTAATGATCAAGTTTGTGGAGTAGGATGTCGTGGTCTACTGTGTCAAAAGCTTTTCTTAGGTCAATAAAAATTCCTAGTGGATATTCCTTATTTTCCAATGCTGTGTAAAGCAGATCTAGCATTTTTATGATTGCATCATTAGTGCTTTTATTTTTCCTGAATCCAAATTGGCAGGGGTTGAGTATGTTTTGAGCCGTTATAAATGAATACAGTCTCCTGTGCACGAGTTTCTCAAAGATTTTGGATAGCAATGGTAAGTTAGATATTGGCCTATAGTTGTTTAAGTCTGTAGGGTCACCACCTTTATGTATTGGTGTAACCCTCGCCATCTTGAGTAGTTTCGGGAAGGTGCTAGTCTCTAGTGACTTGTTAAAAAGTAATGAAATAGCATGCGAAAGGACATGGGCCACTCGCTTGTACAGCAATGGTGGGACATGAGACAGATTCCCTGAGTTATTTTTAAATGACTTTATAATCTCAGTGACTTCCGTGGGCTCAGTTGGTGCAAGATAGAAGGAATTAGGGAAATTCCCATCTAGGTAGTCCCCGGCATGGGCATTGGTATGTGGGATTTTACTGGCTAGATTAGATCCTATGGTTGAGAAGAAGTCGTTTATCTTGTTAGCTGTGTCAGTGGGATGTAGTGGTGTTTCATTAGGTTTAGTTAGGACAATATTCTTGTTTTTTTTCAGTTTGTGGGTCCCTAGAATCTGAGAGAGTGTTTTCCAGGTCTTTTTTATATCTCTAGTGTCTGTGAATCTACTGGAGTAGTATAGTTGTTTGGCTTTTTTATTACTTTGGTGAGAGCTGATGAATAGTGTTTAAGAATATCTTTGTGTATTAAGCCCTGTCTATATTGCTTTTCATATTGGTGTTTCTTGTCAATGGATTTCAGAATGGTGCTGGTTAGCCATGGGCAACCAAGCCGTTTGTTTGTGATCTGTTTTGTTTTTATAGGACAATGTTTGTTGTATAGTCTAAGTAATTTGTTAAGAAAAATGTCTGTCCAGTCATCAATACCATTGGCCTTGGAGAATTCTGTAGGCCAGTCAACAGTCTCTAGGTCAGCTGTGAACTTCCTTACTGAGGCCTCGTCATGGAGTCTAAATGAGACTTTGTTGTATTCAAGTGGTGGTTTACTAATGTTTGTCAGGAGGAAGGTAGGGTAGTGGTCTGTAGTGCTATCTGTGATTATCCCTGATTTAAGGGGGGCTAGTATATTGGTCCATATGTGGTCTATTATGGTTGCACTTGTCTCACTGAGCCTGGTTGGTTTAGTTATTGTTGGTATGAGAAGTGTGTTGTTCATATTGTTGATGAAATCAGTTACAGGCTGATCATCTAGTAAGCCAAGGTTGATGTTGAAGTCTCCAGCTAAGAGAAGGTGGTGCTTATTCATTTGTCTGTTTGTTATTAGTGACTTTAATTTCTCACTGAAATTTGGTATGTTTGTGTGAGGTATCCGGTAAATGGCACCGATTGTTATAGGCGTCTTAAGGTTTTTTACAGTAAAATTAGCAAAAATGTATTCCCCATATTCATCACTAAAGCAAGTGGTGCTAAGACAAGATAATTGGTTAGAGTAATAGATTGCAATACCACCCCCAACTTGGTTTGGTCTGCAGTTGTGAACTGCAGTGTATCCTGGTAGAGGGTAGATATCTATTGTGTCCTGCTTAAGCCAGGTCTCAGTAAGAATAATGCAGGAGAAGGGTGTCTTTAGTGATTCAAGGAGTGCCAGGAGGTCATCATAGTGTTTGCTTAAGGACCTGATGTTGTAGTTAAGTACTGATAGACTTTTAGCATTGTTTAGGATAGTGGTGGCTTGTGATGCTATCAAAACTTTGGAGTCCAGTCCCTGGACCAATTATGTACCTCTGTAATCTTTTGACTACCGCCCACAGGATGGGTATGGGGTGCATAATAAACATATTAAACTAACTAACTAAACTTGTGATGCTGTGTAATAAAGGCAGTTACTTTCCAATAGGTTTTGATTGGGTGTCAGATTATGGAGGTTTAGATCAGGGTCAACGTGATCAATCATCTATGTTTAAATTATGGTTATTTATATCCTGAGTTGTGTGTTGAGTTCTAGTACTGATATCTGTAGTGGTAGGAAGTTTGGACAAGTATATAGCTAGAGTATTTTGGTCATGTAGAGTATAGTCACTACTACACATAATGAAGTTGATGTTGTCTATGTGTTGTGCTGGAATGAACTAAAGTACAACTAGGTATAAACTAGTAATATAAAAATATAAATTAAAAATAGAACAAGACTCTCACTTGTAATTGCACTAAGGTCTAATAATGACTTTTGTGGAGTCTATGTTTTGAGCTAGAATGAGCTATAGTACAATAGGTTTAATCTAATAATATAAAAATACAAATTAAAAATAGCACTAGTCTCTCACTAGTAATTGCACTATGGTCTAATATAGTGAATTTGGTATTGACTATGTATTGAGTTAGAATGAGCTATGGTACAACTGAATTTAATCTAATAATATAAAAATACAAATTAAAAATAGCACCGGTCTCTCACTAGTAATTGCACTATGGTCTAATATAGTGAATTTGGTATTGACTATGTATTGAGCTAGAATGAGCTAGAGTAAAACTGTGATTATTATTATTATTAAAGATTAGCCGGTATTCTCCCGGCCCGGGCCTTTTCCAAGTGGTGGCCCGGCCTTGGCTCCCTCTTTAGGGAGTGTCTGAGACCTAAGTCTCCCATGGGAGGAGGCACAAGTACCTCCTCATCTTTGGGACCAACTGTCCCCAGGCCTAGCCCCAAGCTAGGCCTCTCTGGTCTGCCATCCCCGCCCCAAGGGGCAAATGGGAATGACAGTCTTATGAGCTAAAGGCTCGGGCTCAGGCACCTACCCTACCCTAGAAGGGTTAGGCATGGTGTCGATGAGTAAGTAAAACTGTGATTAATCTAATAATATAATAAAGGCACAAGACTCTCAATTGTAATTGCACTAAGGTCTTATATAAGTTTACAAGAATTAGAGTATAATTAGATTTAAATTGACAGGATAAAATACAGAAATTAAGGTAGCAAAAGAATAATAAAAAAAATGATAAAAATAAAAATGGCAATGACTTGGTTATAATATGCTAGTAAGATGGTAGACAGGATAATATAAAAGTTGTAGTTGAAAATACTAGTTTAAAAAAGTATAGAATAAAAATGGTCAATAAAAGAAGTTTACAATAAGTTTGATCAATATAGTTTAAAGTAAAATTGGGCAATAATAGGGATTTAGAATAAAATTGGGCAATTGAGTATTTTTTAAAGTGAGGTAGAATTATTGAAGACAAGTTATGGTTAGTTTATAATAAAATAAGATGGAACAGTGATGTGGTAAGTTGTAAAAAAGGAGATAGATTCTGTAGATATTAAACACAATTAAGACTATAAGGTAGAATGGTCGTTGAATACAACAATGACAATCAAAAGTAGTTGGGGTATTAGAATTTTAGGGGGGCACAAATTTATGACAATATAACACTAACGGTGGACTATGGGTATTATCTGCACTTTACTCTGATTCTGTTAGTCCAGCCTCACTTAGGAATGTTTTAAGGTCATGTTCTGTAGAGATGAAGTATCTCTTCCCAGTGGGCTGTTTCCTAATTGCGATTTTTCCATCCCTCACAAAGCACTGGTGGATTTTTTGGGCAAAGGCAAAGTCTGGGATAGAAAATGCTCGAGGAGGAGAGAGATATAAAGAACACATTGTAAACCACTTATTCAAGTGGATACGGGCTGCAGTGTAATGCAGCGAGGTATGGACAAATAGTTGACAGTACGGAATATCATTGCATAGAAGAAGGGCACTTTCATTAAAGGTCCCATCTGAGAAAGGATCCGAAGAATACAATAAATTATAGCCTGAGATAGGTTGGAAAACAGCTGAGTGTAATTTTGGTTCTTGTAAGCAAGCACCAACAGGGGAAAACCTGGAAAGCAACATCTGAAGCTCACCCCGATTACCCCTGAGGCCGCGGATATTCCACTGTAAATAGGCCATGATTGGCGATGAAGAAAATACCAGGAATCCATAGGGAAAGGCACCTATGGACTAGAGGGGTTAGAAAAGTCAACGTGTGGTGGCATTGGAAGATGTTCAAGCAGTGAAGGAACGAAGCGTTGCGAAGAATGGGGTTGTGAAGATGGAGGAGAGGGAAGAGAAGGAACAGGAAGTGAATCAGTGTCCATTGAAGGTTTAGTCTTTGCAATATATTCTGAAATGGCTTCAAGTGTTTCTGAATTCAAAGATGTATGGGAGACCATATTGGAGGTAGAAGGGGGAGGGTGAGTAAAGATTGGGACAGTAATGGACTGTACCAAAGTAGAGGGGGACGAAAGAGTGTAAGGGACTGGAGATGAAGTGTGGGGGGGAACAAAAGAGGCAGAAACCAGGGAGGTGGCAGAAGAGGGAGAAACTTGGGAGGGGACGGGGGTGGAAGGCATAGTACGAGGAGGAGGGTGAATCTCCACACTTGTAATAGAGCCAGAGAGAGGGGAAGAACTAGGCACAGAGACTGGAAAGGTAAAGTGTGAAGTGTGGAGGTGGAAGAAGGGAAGGAAGGGGCAAAGAAGATTTGAGCAATGTGGATTTTTTGGACTTCTGAGAAGTAGAGGGGCAATTGGTATAAGGTGTCGTATGAGGTCTTGTCGATACTGGGGCTTGTGAGGAAGGACGCGAAGATGTGAGAACAGACTGAGTTGTAGTCGGGACGTCAGAGCCAAGGACAGCAAAAGGATTAGATGCCAGAGTGGCTATCGGAGGGGTAACAACAGAGGAGGCTGCAGAAGATGGGACCCCAGAAGTGGGGGGATGTTTTGAAACACGAGAATAAGAAACATGGGGTAGTCTCCCTTGGAGGCGGAGATGAGTAACTGCCATAGCATAAGAGAGACCTTCTGCCTCTTTGAGGCAACGGATTTCATGTTCATTTAAGTAGACCTGGCAATGGCGGGAGTACGAAGGGTGAGCTTCATTACAATTAAGGCAAGATGGAGGTTGACTGCAAGATGTATTAGAATGGTCGTCGGCACCACAGACTGGGCATTCGGCCATAGATCTGCAATATTTCGCTGGGTGACCAAAACGCCAGCAATTTCTACACTGTTGTGGTGTAGGTATCACCTTTCGAACTTGTAACCGATGTCCCGCGACATATACAGAGGACGGGAGTTCTCGGCTGTCAAAAGTTAAACGAGCCACATTGCAAGGGTAACGTCTCCGCCCACGGGCAGGAAGGACATAAGTGTCTACTTTGAGGATTGGGAGATCCTGGAGTTCCAGCTGTTCAAGAATGTCATTGCCACATGACTGGAAATTCTGTTGGACTATGGTATGGGGCAGAATGACAGTACCACTACAAGAATTGAGAGAAAGATGTTTTTCAATAGTGATAGGAGTAGTATCGATATTCGAAAGGAGAGAAAGATCATGAGCTTGGGTAGCATTCTGGACAGTGACGATGCGCGTACCGCTCTTGAGAGCATGAAATGAAATATCTCTACCAACATGACGCAGGAGCGCTTTGCCAATACTATGGTCAGAAAGATAGGCAGAAGAAGAAGTCGGTATTAAAGTAAATTATTATTATTATAATAAAAAAGAAGCGCTAAGCCACAAGGACTATACAGCGCTGCAGGGCAGGAAGGAAGCGAGGGCATCAGGTGGCAAAAGGGAGATGGATGAGTAATAGGTTACGGATAACAGCGGGGCAGTGGATGGTGAAAGGGTAAAGGGCAGCAAGAGACTGAACCAGAAAGGGCTGAGGGGAGTGCGAAAAGTATCATCAGAGTTTGTGGAGTAAATCAGTCGTTGTCAAGAAGTCAATGAGAGAGTCAGGATTAAAGGAGGGTCCATCAGCAAGAAGGGAAGGTAAAGAGAGAGTAGTAGAACGAAGACGACGTTGGAGGTAAATTCTGCGTGCTCGTTGATAGAGAGGGCAGTCTAACAGAATGTGGCTAATCGATACTGGAACTTGACACTGCTCACAGAGAGGAACAGGGTCCCTCTCCATGAGATACCCATGAGTAAGACGAGTGTGGCCAATGCAAAGGCGGGAGAGAGTAGTCTCCCAACCTCGGCACTGATGACAAGAAGACGGCCAGTAACCTATGCTCGGTTTAATAGAATGAAGTTTGTTACCGAGCAGAGTTGACCAACGTTGTTGCCAACGGGTGCGAAGGTGGGTAGCTATTGCAGCAAAATAGTCCAGAAATGGAACACCTCGATAGGAAATTGGTAGGTCATGTACTGCTGACCGCGCAGCAGTGTCTGCCTGTTCATTGCCCTGTATGTTGACATGACCAGGGACCCAACAAAAAACAATATCTTTATGTTTGGTAGAGATACGGCGTAGCCAAAGTTGGATACGGGGAACTAGGGGATGAGATGTATCAAATTTTCGTATAGCCTGTAGAGCACTAAGGGAGTCTGAGACTACTACAAATGATGACACAGGCATAGATGCGATACAAATAAGTGCTGCAAGAATGGCATACAGTTCAGCAGTAAAAATGCTAGCTGAAGATAGTAAATGTCCCCGCACGACGCTGTCCGGAAACACTGCGGCGAATCCGACGCCGTCTGAAGACTTAGAGCCATCTGTGTACACAGCGGTGGCATGAGAATGGGAGTGGAAGTGATCAAGTAAAAGAGAGCGGGAAGCCACCGTAGGCAGTTGAGCTTTCGAGCAAGGGAGTGAGAAAGAACAGACCCGAACAGCTGGAACTTCCCAGGGGGGTAGGGAAAAGTGAGATGCTACATGAACATATAAAGGTGGTAACTGAAGGGAAGACAAGAGTGAATGTAGGCGAAGAGAAAAGGGACGGAGCAAACAGGGGCGGCGAACGAATAAAGAATGTCTACTAATATCGGTGACCATTCTATAAATGGAAGGATTGTGTAGATCGTGAGAGCGTACATAGTAGCGAAGGCAATGGGCATCACGGCGATCAGACAAGGATGGAACATTTGCTTCTGTATAGAGGCTCTCAACAGGGGAAGAGTGAAAAGCACCAAGGCACAAACGTAAGCCTTGGTGATGGATAGAGTTAAGGCTAGAGAGAGTAGCAGGAGAGGCCGCGGAATAAATCTGGTCACCATAATCGAGTTTCGATAAAACGAGGGCTGAATGTAGGCGAAGCAGAGTTCGACGATCAGCTCCCCAGGAAAGATGAGCAAGGGTTTTAAGAAGGTTTAGCCGGCTGTGACAAGTTGCCTTCAGAGAGGTAATGTGAGGTTTCTAGGATAACCGACGGTCAAAGAGAAGGCCTAGAAACCTGACTGTATCACGTTCGGGGATACGGGAACCATAGAGATACAAAGGATGATCGGAGATAACAGAGCGTCTAGTGAAAGTAATTTGGTGAGTTTTGGTACTTGAAAATTTAAACCCATGCGTGGTGGCCCAAGTGGAAACACGGTCGACCGCATGCTGGAGAGAAACTGCAATAAGGTGACAGTCAGCGCCTGCACAAGCAATAGCGAAGTCATCAACATAGAGTGATGACCAAACATTGGGTGGAAGAACAGAGGCCAAATCATTTATAGCAAGGAGAAACAGTGTTGTGCTTAGAACACATCCCTGAGGGACACCTTCAGCTTGGACGAAGTCCGGGGAAAGAACATTATTGACTCGAACACGGAGATGTCTGTCAGTTAAAAAGTTCTTAAGGAAGGATGGTAGATTGCCTCGGAGGCCTAAGGAATGGGCCTGGGCCAAAATATTATACCTCCAAGTTGTGTCATATGCCTTCTCAAGGTCAAAAAATATGGCAATAACTGAGTGATTATTCGCAAAGGCATTACGAACATACGTATCCAAGCGTAGTAAGGGGTCTATGGTAGAACGACCCTTACGAAAGCCATATTGACTAGCGGAGAGACTGTTGTGAGTCTCCAAATACCACATTAAACGTCAATTTACGAGGCGTTCCATCACTTTGCAAACTGCACTAGTAAGAGCGATGGGGCGATAGTGGGAGGCATCATGTCCTGTAGTACCCGGTTTGCGGAAAGGGAGAACAATGGCAGATTTCCACAGCTGGGGAAGAACTCCTTGTGCCCAAATAAGATTGAAGAGGTGTAAGAGGACTACAAGGGCTGACCGATGTAAATGTTGTAACATACGAATATGAATGTCGTCAGGCCCAGCTGCCGATGATCGGCAAGCTGAGAGCGTTGCCTCCAGTTCTTGAAGTGTAAAAGGCACATTATACTGTTCTTCTCTGAGAGTAGAAAAGTCCAAGGGTACTAACTCTCTGGCAGACTTTGAGGAAAGAAACGAGGGGCATAGATGGAGCCCTCGGGAAATACGGACCAGATGTGTGCCAAGTTCAATGGCAACGTCGAGAGGGTTTGCTACATCAACACCAGCGACCCGTAGAACAGGAGCCGGGTCAGGAGAGTATTTACCACTTAATTTCCTCACTTTTTTCTAGACTGCACTCATAGAAGAAGCAGAGGTGATGGTGGAAACATAGTCTCGCCAACAAGTGCGTTTAGCTTCACGGATGACACGGCGAGCGATCGCACGCTTCTGCTTAAAATCAAGAAGTCTCTCAGCGGTTCTATTGTACCGGTACCTGCCCCATGCAGCACGTTTCAAACGTACTGCACGAGCACAAGCAGGAGACCACCAAGGCACGCACTTCTGAGAATGCCTGCCTGAGGTTTGGGGTATAGAATGAGAAGCTGCGGTATAAACTGATGTCGAGAAGATGTGTAGGAGCTCATCAACGGAGGATGAAGAAGGAACCTCACTAAAAGCAGTGAGGTGTGAGTAAAGATCCCAATTTGCCCGATCAAATTGCCAGCGAGGGCTACGGAAAGGTGGTGAATAGGAAGGAGAAGTAAGAATGATCGGAAAATGATCGCTGTCATGTAAGTCTGGTAGAACAGACCAGGTGAAGTCTAGTGCAGTGGAGGAAGAGCAGACTGATAGATCGATGCAAGAGAGAGTATGAGTACGAGGATCAAAATGGGTGGGAGTACCCGTATTTAAAACATGGAGGGGGTGAGAGGCGAGAAAAGCCTCCAACTGAATGCCACGTGAGTCACAATGAGACCCCCCCCAGAGGAAATGGTGGGCATTAAAATCACCAAGTAACAGAAGTGGTGGTGGTAAGGATGAAACAAGAAAGGCAAAGTCTGGGATAGAAAATGCTCGAGAAGGAGAGAGATATAAAGAACATATTGTAAACCACTTATTCAAGTGGATACGGGCTGCAGTGTAATGCAGCGAGGTATGGACAAATAGTTGACAGTACGGAATATCATTGCGTAGAAGAAGGGCACTTTCATTAAAGGTCCCATCTGAGAAAGGATCCGAAGAATACAATAAATTATAGCCTGAGATAGGTTGGAAAACAGCCGAGTGTAATTTTGGTTCTTGTAAGCAAGCACCAACAGGGGAAAACCTGGAAAGCAACATCTGAAGCTCACCCCGATTACCCCTGAGGCCGCGGATATTCCACTGTAAATAGGCCATGATTGGCGATGAAGAAAATATCAGGAATCTGTAGGTAAAGGCACCTACGGACTAGAGGGGTTAGAAAAGTCAACGTGTGGTGGCATTGGAAGATGTTCAAGTAGCGAAGGAACGGAGCGTTGCGAAGAATGGGGTTGTGAAGATGGAGGAGAGGGAAGAGAAGGAACAGGAAGTGAATCAGTGTCCATTGAAGGTTTAGTCTCTGCAATATATTCTGAAATGGCTTCAAGTGTTTCTGAATTCAAAGATGTATGGGAGACCAGATTGGAGATAGGAGGAGGAGGGTGAGTAAAGATTGGGACAGTAATGGACTGTACCAAAGTAGAGGGGGAGGGAAAAGTGTAAGGGACTGGAGATGAAGTGTGGGGGGGGGACAGAAGAGGCAGAAACCTGGGAGGTGGCAGAAGAGGGAGAAACTTGGGAGGGGACGGGGGTGGAAGGCATAGTACGAGGAGGAGGGTGAATCTCCACACTTGTAATAGAGCCAGAGAGAGGGGAAGAACTAGGTACAGAGACTGGAAAGGTAAAGTGTGGAGGTGGAAGAAGGGAAGGAAGGGGCAAAGAAGATTTGAGCAATGTGGATTTTTTGGACTTCTGAGTAGAGGGGCGATTGGTATTAGGTGTCGTACGAGGTCTTGTCGATACTGGGGCTTGTGAGGAAGGACGCGAAGATGTGAGAACAGACTGAGTTGTAGTCGGGACGTCAGAGCCAAGGACAGCAAAAGGATTAGATGCCGTAGTGGCTATGGGAGGGGTAACAACAGAGGAGGCTGCAGAAGATGGGACCCCAGAAGTGGGGGGATGTTTGGAAACACGAGAATAAGAAACACGGGGTAGTCTCCCTTGGAGGCGGAGATGAGTAACTGCCATAGCATAAGGGAGACCTTCTGCCTCTTTGAGGCAACGGATTTCACGTTCATTTAAGTAGACCTGGCAACGGCGGGAGTACGAAGGGTGAGCTTCATTACAATTAAGGCAAGATGGAGGTTGACTGCAAGATGTATTAGAATGGTCGTCGGCACCACAGACTGGGCATTCGGCCATAGATCTGCAATATTTCGCTGGGTGACCAAAACGCCAGCAATTTCTACATTGTTGCGGTGTAGGTATCACCTTTCGAACTTGTAACCGATGTCCCGCGACATATACAGAGGACGGGAGTTCTCGGCTGTCAAAAGTTAAACGAGCCACATTGCAAGGGTAACGTCTCCGCCCCCGGGCAGGAAGGACATAAGTGTCTACTTTGAGGATTGGGAGATCCTGGAGTTCCAGCTGTTCAAAAATGTCATTGCCACATGACTGGAAATTCTGTTGGACTATGGTATGGGGCAGAATGACAGTACCACTACAAGAATTGAGAGAAAGATGTTTTTCAATAGTGATAGGAGTAGTATCGATATTTGAAAGGAGAGAAAGATCATGAGCTTGGGTAGCATTCTGGACAGTGACGATGCGCGTACCGCTCTTGAGAGCGTGAAATGAAATATCTCTGCCAACATGACGCAGGAGCGCTTTGCCAATACTATGGTCAGAAAGGTAGGCAGAAGAAGAAGTTGGTCTTAAAGTAAAGAATTTAGTCCATTGTGTGGTCCGAAACTGAGCGTGGAGAGGGAGTGCTTGACGTGTCGGTCTTTTCCGAGTAGAATGGGAAGGTAACGAAGGAGCATCATCAGGAGATTGACGTTGGCGTTTAGGAGTAGGACCGGAGTTGGTCCGGCATGAAATGGGCGGGCGATTCGAAAATTGCCGTACCGTAGAGGGAGAAGCCGGAAGCATAGTCAAAGGAGAGCGGAGTTCAGACAAATCAAAGGAGTCAGTCGAAGCCCCGGTACCTGAAGCGGGTGAGGAAACTGCACCAGCAAGAGGTACAGGGGCATCAGGAGTGTCCGAAGAGTGGTCTAAACACAAGGCAGGGTCAGAATGGGGTGCGGTATCAAGAAGGGGCCCGGGGGTAGTGGTTTCATGGACTAGGGCTGCCATGGTTAGGTTACTCCTTTGCTTTTTGTTTTTAAGAAAAAAAAGAAAGAAGAAAAGAAAATAAAAATAAAAAAAAGAATAAAAAAAGGGGGGAGCGGGGAGGAATAGTTCCCAGGAGGAATGAAAGGGCCGGAAATCTCCCTCCGCGCCCAAGAGGACCTCAACACCGCTAGTAGCGCAGATGCAGCATGGAACCCGTGCCATACCCTACCCTTCATGCCAGTAAACCAGCAATCCGGGATAGCAACCTCACATCTGCCGAGCTACCTCGGTGGACAAAAGAGAGGGCGGCCGGATATCCGCCACAAAGCATACCTCCTTCGGCCACCACCCCCGGAATCCGAAAGGTGGCTTCCAGAGATACACCCGTCGCCCAAAAGACACCCAAAGCTACTCCGGGATACCGGAGAGGGATCGGGACATCCCTAGGCAATCCAGATTCCACGGCAAACTACGCCACCGCCAAGAACCTCAACGGAATGGGATGGACCCCGGTGTCCTTTCCCCTACCTAGGAACTAGCGCGCCTGTGGGAGAAATCCCAAAGGCCAAAAAGAGGAAGGGCAAAAGGGAGGGGTGAGGAGGAGGAGGAGGAATGGAAAAAGGGGAGGATGGGGAGGATGGGATAGGGGAGGGGAGAATGGGGGGTAATTAGGTTCGGTCTGAGGAAGAAGACCGACAGGGCTAATTCCTCAGACCAAGAGCCTCTTCACCACGCCAAGGAGCCCCCCTTGAAGAGGTATTAAAGTAAAGAATTTAGTCCATTGTGTGGTCCGAAACTGAGCGTGGAGAGGGAGTGCATGTCGTGTCGGTCTTTTCCGAGTAGAATGGGAAGGTAATGAGGGAGCATCATCAGGAGATTGACGTTGGCGTTTAGGAGTAGGACCGGTGGTGGTCCGGCGTGAAACGGGCTGGCGATTCGAAAATTGCCATACCGTAGAGGGAGAGGCCGGAAGCATAGCCAAAGGAGAGAGGAGGTCAGACAAATCAAAGGAGTCAGTCGAAGCCCCGGTACCTGAAGCGGGTGAGGAAACAGCACCAGCAAGAGGTACAGGGGCATCAGGAGTGTCCGAAGAGTGGTCTAAAAACAAGGCAGGGTCAGAATGGGGTGCGGTATCAAGAAGGGGCCCGGGGGTAGTGGGTTCATGGATTGGGTTCTCCATGGTTAGGTTACTCCTTTGCTTTTTGTTTTTAAGAAAAAAAAAAGAAAGAAGAAAAGAAAATAAAAATAAAAAAAAGAATAAAAAAAGGGGGGAGCAGGGAGGAATAGTTCCCAGGAGGAATGAAAGGGCCGGAAATCTCCCTCCGCGCCCAAGAGGACCTCAGCACCGCTAGTAGCGCAGATGCAGCATGGAACCCGTGCCATACCCTACCCTTCATGCCAGTAAACCAGCAATCCGGGATAGCAACCTCACATCTGCCGAGCTACCTCGGTGGACAAAAGAGAGGGCGGCCGGATATCCGCCACAAAGCATACCTCCTTCGGCTACCACCCCCGGAATCCGAAAGGTGGCTTCCAGAGATACACCCGTCGCCCGAAAGACACCCAAAGGTACTCCGGGATACCGGAGAGGGATCGGGACATCCCCAGGCGATCCAGATTCCACGGCAAACTACGCTACCGCCAAGAACCTCAACGGAATGGGATGGACCCCGGTATCCTTTCCCCTACCTAGGAACTAGTGCACCTGTGGGAGAAATCCCAAAGGCCAAAAAGATGAAGGGCAAAAGGGAGGGGTGGGGAGGAGGAGGAAAGGAAAAAGGGGAGGATGGGATAAGGAGGAGGGGATTGGGGGGTAATTAGGTTCGGTCTGAGGAAGGAGACAAACAGGTCTGATTCCTCAGACCAAGAGCCTCTTCACCACAACAAGGAGCCCCCCTTGAAGAGGCCCATGAATAATAATCTGCCTAAACCATTATATGTTTGTTTTTTATATATTCTCAAGACTTATTCTGGTAAGTTTTTTTTTATTTTCTCCAAACCCTTTGCTTTTTTATGTGGACAGAATGAGTGCTTTCTATCAGCTGCTGCAGGTATCCATTGTTCTTGTGCATTACCGTGCACTGAGGATATGTACTTGATGTACTAGCACGTATATCTTCAAATAATAAACTGACTCCAGATCATGCATAAAAATCTAGGAAATTATTATAATCATTGGGGGGGGGGGGTGCTAAACCTGTAGAATTATACAGTGCATGTGGAGGAAGGGGTGGAAGGTATTCAGGTTCAATTCAGGGAACTGGAGCACAGATCCAATTCCCTAGATCAAGAGCCCCTCACCAGCATCAAGGAACCTCCCTTGGGGGGGGAGGATTTAGGAAAAATTAAACACTTCTGGGTACAAGGTTACTTTTATATCTAGCAAATTTACAAAATATATAAATGGCTGTAGTTAACTTTGGTTTTTTCCTAAAGACCTTCCCTATAAATTATATTGGAGAATAATCACAGATTCTTGCATGATATTATATTTGAAAATGAGTGATAAATATGTTCTCTAAGAAAACATAATATACAGTACATCAGATCTGATGATACTTGATAACACTGCAAAAATGCTTCAGATTTTAATAAATGTTTTATACTAGTTGACTGGATATAATAAGCCTACTGCTTTATATACATCCAGTGCATTGCTAAAATATTTTCTCTGGGTAACCATGAAAGACATAATCCATATTAGTCTAGGAAGCAGCACCAGGAGCCGAAACTTGACCCCCATGAACACCATTCTACGAGTACAGTATATATACGTGTACGTAGTGAAATTTTCTTTATTACCACCAATATTAGCATCTGAAATAATACTGACAAACCATTTTATTCCTGAGGAAAGGGAAATTAATGTAATTTAACAATAAGCATTGTACACAAAATATTATAGCCTTTAAAAACTTTAAATATTTACTGCAATCTACTATATATCAGTAATTTAAACTTTTAAAAGCCTGTTCAGGACATGATACAATGACCACATTACATTTTCTGTTGCACTGTGGTGCACTGAACAAAAATCATTAGTTGTGTAAGAATATTTTACTTAATAAAGGTCTCCAAGACTAAATTCATTCTATAATACTGAGCAAATATATAATTTTTTTAGCACATTTTAAGAAACAAAATGGCAACAGCTTAAGATTAAAGGTAGAACATAAGACAAGTTTTAATTCACTACTAATTGGCATGTTAGTATAATTATGAAGCACTGACATACTATTAACACAGCACATTCCCATAGCTTGCACTGAGGAAGACATTCTTGAGGTTAATCCCCAGATAACACAAGTCAAGCAGTGAAGCTTATTGCTAACGTCATAGAGCCAAAAAAACAGTTCTGTGGACTTTGCTGTTACAGTAAAAAAAAATAAAAATGAATTGTTTGAGAGATAAATGAGGTAGTTTCTTTACCATGAACATTTAAAATGAAACTAAGAATGACTGAAGCCTTGAATGGCCTAAATGAGACTAAAGCAGTCGGATTTTAAAATTCCTCTTCAGTGACATCAGGGTTGAAGCATTATTCATGACTCAAATCAAAAGGACATAATTTAGACAGAATTAAGGATTCTTTAGTTGCACAAGCAGGATTGTGAAACATAGCAAGGCTAAGGCACTTTAACCTTTAATCTGTCTTGTGTTACTATGAGTTAACTGTAGACATTTAGATATGATGACTACTAGATGTACTGTACTTTATGTCATTGAAGATTATTTAAAGAACTGCCTTGGTTTTTCTATATATTGTCAGGTGCAACTAATCCTATGTTCTATCGTAAATGCAGAATATTTCAGCAGCTTGGGTTATTACAAAGGATAAGTGCCTGGAGGCTGGTGAGGGTTACAGATCCAAAGAACTGAAATTACCTTCCACTCTCTTGGATCTAACTTGATAACTTCCCATTCCCCAGGCACTGTATGACATTGGTTTAGCACTTCCCCATGAATATAATAATACAAATATGAGAGTATAGAAAAATTACAACTGCAAATATTTTTGTCATATATTCCCAAGTAACACATACAAGCACCTGTATAAAGTACAGTAAACCCTCAGTTTAACCCTTTCAGGGTCGACAGGCCCTCTCAGAGACTTGTTCTCAGGGTCGGCCAAATTTCAAAAAAAAAAAAAAAAAATTTTTTTTTTCTTAGGGAAAAGATTCTATCTTTTCATATCATAATGACACCAAAAGTATGAAATTTGATGGAAAACTTATGGAATTATGCTCTCGCGAAGTTAGTGGTCTCGACGATGTTTACGCATCGGCGATTTTGCCCACTTTCAGCCCTATTTTCGGCCAATTCAGTGTACTTGTTGACAAAAATCATAACTATTTCACTAGACCTCCATTTTTTTCTATCGAATGAGTACAAGAAACCACCCATTTACCGATTTCAACTATCCAATATAATGGTCAGAATTTAGCAATTTTGCCAATTTCACACAAATTTCAAAAGATGCCAATTTCCGAATAGGGTCCAGAATAAACAAGAAAGACATTCCTGGCACTAAAATAACATTTCCTCTGTTCATTAGTCATGTTCCCATGCCCCTCTTACATTCTTTTGCTTTCCACTTTGAATTTTTATTCTCACAAAAAAATAGAAGATTTACTGTTATGCAGACTACTGCATTAGTGTAGAAATGGTATAAATAATATCAGCTCACTTGTGAAAGAATATTAGACTCACCAGTTAACGTGTATTGGATGCATAGCATGATTTGTTTACTTTTGAACTTTGGTAAAAATCGAACATTTCTGCTACTTTGAGCTCAATTTCAAGGTACTTTTCTTTGTAAAACCAGTCAAAATCATCTCAATTTCTGTGATATGTCTTCCATTCTATAAAATGAGACTAGGAAAACTAGAATACAACAATAAATACCATACGAAAATGCAGTGCAATGTTGCTGTTTTAATCCAAAAACACGGTCAAAGTTTTTTTTTTCTCATTACGCACTGTGTGCTGCAGGATTTTTTTTATACTGCGCACACTGACCACATAGACCCATTCTTTCATATGTAGACCTACCAGCTTTTTCTCACTAGATTTGAGGGCGCTAGAATTTAGGCGTACTAGTACGTCAAAAACCCTGGCTCGTAAGCCGTACTAGTACGGCCGAAACCCTGAAAGGGTTAACAGACCTTTCGTTAATGAATTTCAGAAATATGACAAAATCTTCTGGATCGGTAAATTCTGAAACAACAGACTAAGTTTCTTTGTTACAGAATTGTCTGTTCTTGTTACAATTACAGTACATAATCTCATCATCATCCACTGCAACTGCCATTAATGGCCACTCACTTTCCCCTATTAATGTGTTAAGTAGAGGAATTATTGCCTAGTGATTCCTGTGTATTCAATGCTGCTCCTTTAGTGCCTAGAGACATCAAAACTTTGGGAGAGGCATACACAAGAATTGGATAATGAAAAAAGCCTGAATAAACACAAATATGTGCTTGGAGAAGAGAGAATGCTGATATCATACTGTAAAATTAATATTTAATTGCATGAATAAACCAATTATCAAAATAGTAACTCATTATTATGTAAAAAAAAATGGAAATCAAGTAGTACATAAATAAATCAATAATTGTCAAAATGTTAATGAATTATGATGTAAACAAACCAATATCAGAATTTTATCGAATCATAATTTAGGGAATTGGATCTGTGCTCCAGTTTCCTGAATTAAGCCTGAATGCCTTCCACATCCCCCCCCCCCAGGCGCTGTATAATCCTCCGGGTTTAGCGCTTCCCCCTTGATTATAATAATAATAATATCGAATCATAATATTTACAGTGGTTTTTGTCCTTAAGTACCTAACATTTAGTGCACCCATGTAGCAAGTATTAATCATGAGTAATTATCCACATAATACTTTTGTCATTAAAATATTCAGAGTGAATGAATAAGTGGTACTATACTATTAATTCGAGTATCTGGGGAATATATTTGTGAAAATGTCCTTTACTAAATAAAAAGCAGTAATTACTATATAGATACAGTAAAAGAAGCAGAACTCTGACATTAACAGCACTGTATGACCCTTGTGGGTTTAGCACTTAGTTATGATTATAATAAAAATAATAATGTATGATATTAAACAATGTAGGAAGTAGGTTGGTAGACAGCAACCGCCCAGGGAGGTACTACCGTCCTGCCAAGTGAGTGTAAAACGAAAGCCTGTAATTGTTTTACATGATGGTAGGATTGCTGGTGTCTTTTGTCTGTCTCATAAATATGCAAGATTACAGGTAAGTCTTGCTACTTCTACTTACACTTAGGTCACACTACACATACATGTACAAGCATATATATACACACCCCTCTGGGTTTTCTTCTATTTTCTTTCTAATTCTTGTTCTTGTTTATTTCCTCTTATCTCCATGGGGAAGTGGAACAGAATTCTTCCTCTGTAAGCCATGCGTGTCGTAAGAGGCGACTAAAATGCCGGGAGCAAGGGGCTAGTAACCCCTTCTCCTGTATATATTACTAAATTTAAAAGGAGAAACTTCAGTTTTTTCTTTTGGGCCACCCCACCTCAGTGGGATACGGCTGGTACGTTGAAAGAAGAAAGAAGATATTAAACAAGTTTCCAGATTCTTTCTACTCAGAAATATACATGGGATATTGTTAATGTAAATGGATGGTAGAATAGTAGCTAAAGGGTTTGAGCTTGAAGTTAAAAGCATTATTTATAATTTTTAAATCTTGTTATGCAAAATTTCAGTGTAAAAATTACATAACACAGTTGTACAGCAATTTGTCTTAGGGGAAAGTTAGCCTAGAGCAATAAATAAATTATTATTATTATTATTATAATCAAAAAGAAGCACTAAGCCACAAGGGCTTGCAATAAATAAAGTACTGATTAATACAAAATATTTACTAAGAAAAATACATGAAAACAATGTCTTCAGTCTTTCATTTGAATTATTATTAATTTATCTAATAATTTAAGCACTATACATATGCAAAATATTGAGTCTTTATTTTCTAGTGTTTATTATAAAGGTAATGCCCAAGACTGCTTTTGTGGCTTCCTGTTTGCCTTGACATTTGTAATAAAAATAAAGAATACAGCACCACAATTAATTAAACATTTAAAAAAAAAAATAGAATTTTGGATAAACACAACTGGAAGGTTACTTTTTCATTTCTCAAAAAAAATTTCAAAACAAACTTAATACACTTACAAAATTAAATGCCCCTTTATAAATTACTAATTAAATAGGAGCCATAATCACATTGACAAAAATTATGCAGCTTCCAATACTCTGAAGACCTTAATTTTTAGGTCAGCTTTTATTACTATAAATGCTCAAGTATTAATATAAGAGGTACAAATATCATATTGCTTAATTACAAATTCAACAACTAAATGTAAGTTTTCATTGCACATGTACATACCAACAACACTATGTACAAATTAGCTAATTAATGAGATCATTATAAATATAACTTATATAAAAGATTTAGTCAGTAAATAAATATCCTTTCACTGGTACATGTTACAATTCAAAGCATTGTAATGCATGAAACTAAAAGCTGCCTATAGCTTGATACAACAAATTACAGCAAACATGGCTTTACAAAAATTACCAATTATCTTTACAATGCCTACTGTCATGTACCCAACCTGCATGCAAAACACACACCCACGTGTGCATGTGTATGCATATTACACCTGCACACATTCAGAAAAAAAAAATCTGGTGAGAAAAATGAATATGGCATCCATCCTGGGCCAACTGTTTAAGAGATATAATATAAGCAATGGATAGGACTTGGAAAACAAAGAAAATTTAGACAAGATATATTGGATCATAAAAGAAGAAACTATATACTATATATTCAGTACTCAAGTAATATTTTACAAGCCAAAAGAATTATATTCAAATCTTTTAAAAACAAGGTAATTGTAAAAAATTAAACTATGCAGTAAAAAAATTAATGATTCTGATAAAATGTGCTGTGTTCAATGGGAAAATTTACAAAAGGCTTTTGTAATAGTGAATCCAACCTAAGCTAGCTGAAAAACTAATTAAAACTGAGTCAAATGCATTAACAAGAGAGGAAAAAATATTATAAGAATTAACTGGAAGAATTAGACAAGGTATCATCCTGGATCATAAAGAAATGTGTAAGCAAGTCTTATTTACTCTGGATTGTATTTAAGATTATTATTCACATAGATAAAGAAATTGGAAATAAGTACTGCGCCAATATACAACGAGTGAGTTCCAATGAGGATCAGGAATTACAAGCTAAGCATATTTACAGACTGCAAAATGTTCATTAAAAATAGAGGTCTAGAGAGCTTGTAAGAAGATTTAGATGCACTAAGAAAATGGTGTTCAAAGGACAGAACTTTATGTCAATAAATATCATGTAATGGAATGAATTGTCAAGATGAAAAACATTGATAAAATCTTCAGGACATCTACAGGCAGGCCCCGCTTTATGGCACTTTGCTAATGCAGCAGTATTCAATTATATCCATTTTCATTTATTCAGACTTCCTACAATAAATATATTCAATACTCACTATAAGCTAAGGATAAAAATATTTTAAGTAATGTATGTACTGTATATGGACTTTTTAGGCCTAATTCTATTGCTCATTTAATATATGATAGTGTAAACATGTTAATCAGGCTTTTATATGCATTTAAAAGTGAGAAAAGGCTATGCTTCACTTTACAGCAGTAGCTCAGAACCTAACCTGCTGTATTAAGCAGGGCCTTCCTGTAATTAAATATTAGGATGATTATAAATAACAACTTATCAACTGAAAAATAATGTTTAGGAAAGAAATTTTTTAGCAATACTAGGAAATAAAAATAAATTGAGCATGGAGCACGTATAGAAAAAAAATCACAATGTTACACTAAAAATTAAATATATGGCTGTAGTGTGTGGTGTTTGCAGTTCAAATACATGGACGAAATAAGATTCCAAACCAAAAATTATAAAGGCAAACTAACTGTACATACTCTTACAAGAAAACAGGAGACAATAAAATGTAACTACTATATATTACATGCAAGTTCGTAAAAGAATAAGAAACCCCAAAGAGTGAGGATTTCTTTGTATAATCAACACGAACACTAACAGGCTGCATTTTCAGTTCAAAAAAAGGTGCAAATGATACTTAAGTAATTATTCACAATTAATGGTAAATAGCTGGAATGGAGTGCAAAAGCTTTTGTTACCATTGAAAATTTAAAGAAATTCTTTTTCTTTCAACAAACCATCCATATCCCACCAAGGCTTAAAGAAATTACTATTGTGAATTACAGTAATTAACCAATGAATGGGCACTATGAGCATAGCACTACTAATCTAATAGATAAGCCTGTTGTTGTGTGTGCTCACTCTATCATGTTCTCTGTCACACACACACTCCCTTGTGCTTTCTCTCATTCACATGTTCTCATACATACACACGTTCTCACTCATTCTCTCTTGCAAGTTCTCTCTCATGCACATGCACCAGCAGCCAAGACTCAACTCCTGCAACCTCAAACAGGCGAGAACACGTCATAGAGAAGATAATCATGGGAAAGTGGTGGAGCACCTGGAGACAAGCTGTTTCATTAGTGGCAACCAACACAGATGTAAAGACAGTAAATTCTCTTACAATCCTAATGGAGTTCTATAACAGGGTAACAGAAATAAAGCAGGAAAAGGAGGAAGGGGAGGAGAGGCATAGGTTGCAAACCTCAGACCTAGGAATGAGTATAATACTAAGCACATCACTATAGAGATGCACACCAACTGAATAGCTTCTGCAGCAAATGAATGACTGGAAAACCTAAGAACAGCTTTTAGGAACTTGAGAATATCATTCATGACTGTATAGACTGCATTTATTGGACCTATCACAGTGTGTGTAATACCAGCATGGAACTTATGCCTAATTAATCATGCAAAAAATTCGAGAAAGTGTGGAGGTTTTTCAATGAGCCTGATCTCTGAAATTAGAGATGACTAAAAGAGCTGAATTAGATGGCATTAGAAAATAGAACTAAAAGGCATGGTATGATTACCATGTACAAGACACGAAGAGGATTTGACAGCAGATATGGACAGATTGCGTGATATGCAAAACACAGTGACAGGCATTTAGATGAACGTTAAATACACAGATGAGCCATGAATGTTAGGACCATGAAGAAATAATACCAGCAAATATAGTCTAAGAGATGGGGTCAGGAGCAGACTTGGCCCCAACAAACTGAACTTGGTTACTACAAATGAATGAGTACACACTCGCATATAGGTTCACAACTACGTACTTGTGCACAATTCAGCTTAACAGACCAAACCGTGCTTCTTTCAAAAAAGTCCAGGCTTGATAATTTGTCTTACTCAATGCTAGTACTGATATAATTCACAAATTATTAGCAGTATACAATAAAATACATTCAAAACATAATACTGTAAGTTATAAACTGGTAAGTACTGTACTATACCTGTTAACAAGCCTATTGAAGGATATAGGGGAAAATCAACAATAAAATGTATTATTAAATACTGTAACTGGCAGTGTTTATATATAAATGAAGCATCCAAATGCAAACGATATCACATACTGTACATACAAGGGCCCCAAACTTATGAATGACTTGAGTTCCTAATGTTTCAACTTTCAAAAAGTGTCATTTGTAATGAGGAACCTTTTTCCCTACATAAAACAATACTGTAGCATAAAGGATAGTTGTGTTTCACACACCTCTGTAGACTAACTAAAAAATTAACTGCTTCAAAAGTGCTCCATTTGTAAATGTGAATGTTTGTTACATAGAGGCAGTAATAAGTTAAGAGGCCCTGTCATACTCCATATCTCATTATTGTATTACTTCAGAGAATGACAAAACTTAAGCCATATAGCTTCAGTGGAGCACAATCTTAAAAATGATACCTGACTTGCAAAGTAACCTCTCACATCAATATCTTGAGAATGCATACACTTTCCTTGAATGTGAGTTCACTTAAGCCATATGAAATGAACATATTGAAAATAGCAAACATTATGCTGTACACAAGAGAAAAATATTGAGAATTCATTTACAATCAGTCTGGATAAAATATACTGAACTACAGTACTGTAATGAAAATATATTTTTCGAAACAAATAAGACAATCAAATATTCAAACTGGAAATTTGTCTTCCTGCAATGTATCATTTATTAAAGCTTGTTGTTTTAGAATTATATGGAGATAAGTAAATTCTTTGTCTGCAACCTTCTATCCTCATAACTTGAGCATGGTTTGACATATTGAGGAAGCTTTAGCATTACAACCTTAGTTTTAAAAAGACTAATATCTGTTACCATAACAAAACACTGACAAAAATGCCACTTCATACCTCAAGGGTGTGAAATGCCTGCAGTTGAGCATATAAAGCAAACTTATTTTAGTGAAGTCAAACATGACTTACTTACTTACTTACTAAACCTCACTCCCTCAGGTCTGCTCTTTGTTGATCTTGATTCATCACCACCCTGATTTGCTAACCCTAACTATTTTATACTATGTACTGTAACAAATCTATTACTACAGTACCTGATCACTATAATTGAAAAATGCAATGACTAAAGATGCTTCAATGAAAGCAAACAAACAAGCTGTCATAAGATTTCACTTAATGGAATTACTTAAGTAAAATATAGAATTTAAGCACTAACCTACAAACTTGAAGATGCATAATAAAAGGAGTAAGGCTTGAATATAAGCACTGGCATAAAGGCACTGATATATATTTTCAGTAGCTCACATTAAAACTGTAAGCCAGATACCTTAACATACTATATACAGTGTACTGTAATTACATTTAGATTGAACCCATTTAGCTTTTTCTAAATGTATATACATTACCTCCTTAAGCTATTACGCAAACGCCTCCACACAGACACCTGTTCCCCATCAGCAACCTGTGGAAATATAGACATGTCACTTAAAATCTCCCTTCTCTGTTTAGTAACATTTTATTTTTCTTACATTCAATACACAGTAAAATATATCATATACCTTTATACATTATCTTCCATTCAATATACAAAATGAATAATAAGCACTGATTAAATTTACATATGACCACTATTATATATCTCGCAAAAGTGCTGAATGACCCATACAGGTTGAATATGGTGAATATACAGGAGGTCCCACTTTACTAAGCTTCGCTTTCCAGTGTTTTGCTAATGCAGTGGTTTTCAACTGTGCCCATTCTTCATTTATTCAGACTTCCTACAATAAATATATTCACCACTCGCTATAAACTAAGGGTGAAAATGTTTCAAGGTATTTTTTAGCTTAAGACTATTTACTTTGTTTTATACTTAATTCTAACTATAGATTCACTACAAATCTTATGATTACAAGCATTGATCCAGATACCAACCTCTTATTTAATGACTTAAATGAATCAAACAGTTACTGTAATTACTACACTGCAGAACAATCAAAGGCACTTCTCAGTGCCAACAACAACATAACTATCTTTAACTACAATATCAGATCTTTAAGCAAGCATTACGATGACCTCATAGCATTACTAAATTCCTTACATGCCAATATGTCCATCATTACACTAACTGAAACCTGGCTAAAGCCTGATACTACAGATGTCTATACCATTCCTGGTTACACAGCCATACACAACTGTAGGCCAGACCAACAAGGGGGTGGCACAGCCATATACTACTCAGACCAACTAGAATGTATCACTAATACTTGCACAAGAGATGAACATGGGGAATATATAATAGCCAAATTCAAATCCAAATACCTACGAAAACCTCTCACATTGATAAACATCTACAGAGTTCCACAGTCAAACATTAGCCAATTTAGTCAAAACCTAGGAAGTATGATAACTGATGCACGCATGAACAAAGATCACTTACTACTCTCAGGTGACTTCAATATAAATCTCCTGCAAGACCAGGACCCACACGTTACTGAATTCACAAACACAATGAGTAACTGTATGTTGCTACCAACAGTAACAAAACCTACAAGAGTTACAGAGACTAGTGTTTCCCTACTTGACCACATCTGGACCAACACCATATCCCCTTTAAAATCAGGCATAATTACAGATAATACCACAGACCACTACCCTACTTTCCTCATAACAACTCTTGGTAAATTACCCCAAGACACTACTAAAGTCACCTTCAGACTTCACAATGAGGCAGCCATTAATAACTTCACAACAGCATTAGCAAACATTGATTGGCACACTGAGCTAGAAATCAATACAGATATTGACGAATGTATTAATAATTTTCTAAAAAAGACTCAATACCTCTATAACAAGCACTGCCCTAAAAAAACTAAGCAGATGACAGCTAAGAGACTGAACAGTCCCTGGCTAACACCCAGCATTCTCAAATCCATAAATACAAAACACCAATATGAAAAACAGTACAGAATGGGTCACATAACCAGAGACCAAACAAAACGTTACTCGTCAATCCTAACCAGCCTGATAAGAAGGGCAAAAAATTGTATTATGAGAACAGATTATCCAACTTACGAGGTGATATAAAAAAGACCTGGAAAACCCTATCAGAAATTCTGGGAACAAAAAAGATATCACGAAATAGCGAAATAAAATTAGCAAAATCAGATGAACCCCAACTCCCACCAACAGAAACAGCAAACAGACTCAATGATTTCTTCTCCACTATAGGACAAAACCTTGCCAATAAAATCCCAAGCTCAGATACCCCACCAAATGACTACCTCACCGGCAACTACCCGAACACACTGTTCCTAGCTCCGACTAACCCATACGAAGTCTCCCTTATTATCAACGCACTAAAAAACAAGGCAGGAGATTTAAATACCTTACCACCCTTTATATACAAAAAAGTGTCACAAGTGCTATCACCAATCATTGCAACACTCTTTAACAAATCCATTGAATCCTCCACCTTCCCTACAGTACTCAAAATAGCAAGGGTCACCCCGATCCACAAAGGAGGAGACCAAACAGAGTTGAATAACTATAGGCCAATATCCAACTTACACCCTCTCTCAAAAATCTTCGAAAAATTAATTCATAAACGAATCTACTCCTACCTTATCTCCCAAAACATACTCAACCCCTGCCAATTTGGATTCAGGCCTAATAAAAATACTAATGATGCTATTATACACATGCTAGAACATATATACACTGCAATAGAGAAAAAAGAAGTCCCACTGGGGATCTTCATTGACTTACGTAAAGCTTTTGATACAGTTGACCATGACTTGCTCCACGTAAAATTATCACACTATGGTATAAGAGGGCACTCCCTCAACTACCTCAAGTCATACCTCAGCAACAGAAGCCAATATGTGTACGCAAATGGGGCAAACTCTTCTGCACAACCAATTACAGTTGGTGTCCCACAGGGAAGTGTCCTTGGCCCTCTTCTCTTTCTCCTATACATAAATGACCTACCAAATGCTTCTCAATTACTCAAACCCACACTATTTGCTGATGACACAACATACGTCTTCTCCCACCCGAGCCCAGTCACGCTAGCCAATACTGTAAATACCGAATTACAGAAAATATCTACCTGGATGAGTACTAACAAACTTACACTAAACATTGACAAAACCTACTTCATTCAGTTTGGTAACAGAGCTACAGATGTCCCTCTTAACATAATGATAAACGGATCACCTATCACAAAGCTAACAGAGGGAAAATTCTTAGGAATCCACCTTGATAATAGACTCAAATTTCATACACATATACAACAAATTTCTAAGAAAATTTCCAAGACTGTAGGCATACTATCGAAGATACGGTACTATGCTCCACAGTCAGCCCTCCTGGCCCTATATCACTCTCTTATTTACCCCTATCTCACCTATGGAATTTGTGCATGGGGCTCAACAACAAGTAACCATCTCAGACCACTAATTACCCAACAAAAGGCTGCAGTTAGAATGATAACAAATTCTCACTACAGGCAGCACACTCCACCAATATTCAATACACTCAACCTACTCACCATACAAAACATCCATACTTATTACTGCACCTATTACATACATAGAACACTCAACTCTGATATTAACCCTCCCCTCAAACATCTCCTTGCCAACCTCAACAGAACACATGACCATAACACAAGGCACAGATCACTCTTTGATATTCCTCGTGTCCATCTCACGCTATGCAAAAACTCAATGCACATAAAAGGCCCTAAAATCTGGAATTCATTACCTGTAAATATAAAAGAAACACTACCTGTTTATAAATTCAAGTCTCTTCTCAAAGATCACTTACTCACCCAAAACCAAATAAATACTGAATAACTGAACCTTATAAATTGTATATCTTAAATGTTTCTCACAATTATATCACATAAATGTTAAACCTAAAACCCAATCTAACTTTATTATTTTTTAAATTCACTACCTAACAGAATACTCCATTCTACTGAATTTACAACAATGCATGCAACCATATGACCTGTCTTTGTAATACTCACTTGTGCTTTATAGTAATCAGTTTACATTAATGTTTTTCACTGATTTCATCATTGCTTAGTTAATCTTAAGTTAATTTTAAGCCAGCCCGTAATGCTATGCATAGTATAAGTGGCTTTGGCATGCTGCTCTTATCTGTATTTTTTTTTGTACCTCTGTAAGTGTGCTCAAATTATAAATAAATAAATAAATAAATAAATAAATAAGTAATGTGCATATTGTATATGCACTTTTTAGGTACAGTGGTCCCCCGCTTTTCGTAGTTCCCGGCAATCGTAAAATTCGCCAATCATAGGGGTATTTTCGTATAAACATGGACTCGCTTTTCATAGGTTGACTCGCGAGTCGTAGTTCGTCCGGGACGCGTACCCACGGTGTGAGCCAGGGCGGCAGCCAGTCTGGCATTGTTTACCAGTGAGCAAAGGTCCTCTCACGTGCTCCAGCGAAATATTTCATAATATTCCATTTATTTTAGTGCTTGCAAGTACTAAATAAGCTACCATGGCTCCAAAGAAAGCTCCTAGTGCCAAACCTGTGGTAAAGAAGGTGAGAAATACGATTGAATTTAAGAAAACCATCATTGAACAATATGAAAGTGGTACAAGTGTGGCCGAACTGTCCAGGATGTATAAGAAACCCTACACAACCTTATGTTCCATAGTGGCCAAGAAAAATGAAATAAAGGATGCTGTTGTTGCAAAGGGAGTAACTATGCTGACAAAAATGAGATCACCAGTACTGGAAGAGGTTGAGAAGTTATTATTGGTGTGGATAAATGAAAAAACAATTAGCAGGAGATACTCTTATGACTTCGTTTATTTGTGAAAAGGCTAGGCAGTTGCATGAAGAATTGGTAAAGAAATTGCCTGCAAATAGTGGTAAGTGAGTGAATTTAAGGCCAGCAAAGGCTGGTTTGAGAGATTTAAGAACCGTACTGGCATACACAGTGTGGTAAGGCATGGTGAGGCTGCCAGTTCGGACCACAAGGCGGCTGAAAAATATGTGCATGAATTCCAGGAGTACATAGAGGCTGAAGGACTGAAACCTGAACAAGTGTTCAATTGTGACGAAACAGGCCTCTTTTGGAAGAAAATGCCAAAGAGGACCTTCATTACACAAGAGGAAAAGGCAATGCCAGGACACAAGCCTATGAAAGACAGGCTGACGCTAATGTTCTGTGCTAATGCTAGTGGGGATTTCAAAGTGAAGCCATTACTAGTGTACCATTCTGAAAATCCCAGTGTGTTCAGGAAAAACAATGTTATGAAGAGTAAATTGTGTGTGTTTTGGAAATCTAATAGTAAGGCATGGGTCACGAGGGAAATTTTCGTCGAGTGGTTCAATGAAGTGTTTGGCCCTAGTGTGAAGGAGTATCTCTTGGAAAAGAAATTGGATCTCAAGTGCCTGCTAGTAATGGACAATGCACCTGCTCATCCTCCAAACTTGGATGACCTAATTTTCGAGGAGTTTGGGTTCATCACAGTAAAGCTCTTGCCCCCGAATACCACTCCTCTCCTCCAACCCATGGACCAGCAGGTTATTGCAAACTTTAAAAAACTCTACACAAAAGCAATGTTTCACAGGTGCTTGACTGTGACCACAGACACTCACTTGACCCTAAGGGAATTTTGGAGAGAACACTTCAGCATCCTCCACTGCATAACCCTTATAGGTATGGCTTGGGAGGGAGTGACTACCAGGACTTTGAACTCTGCCTGGAGAAAATTGTGGCCAGATTGTGTCGACAAGAGGGATTTTGAAGAATTTGGGACTGACCCTAATGAGCCTATGTCTGTTGTAAAATCAATTGTGGCACTGGGGAGTTCCATGGGGTTGGATGTGAGTTTGGAGGATGTGGAAGAATTGGTGGAAGACCACAATGAAGAGCTCACCACTGAGGAGCTGCAAGAGCTTCAGCAGGAAGAGCAACACATCGCAGCTCAGAATCTTGCTGCAGAGGAGGAGGAAGAGAGATGGAAGAAGGTGCCTTCTTCAGAAATTAAAGAGATTTTTACTATGTGGAGTAAGATGGAAAGCTTTATGGAGAAACATCACCCTAACAAGGTTGTTGCAAGCCAGGTTGGCAACATGTACAGTGACAAAGTCTTGGGCCATTTTAGGGAAGTGTTAAAGAGACGCCAGAAACAGAGCTCTCTCCACAGTTACTTTGTGAGACAGGACTCCAGTGACTCTCAAGGTGGTCCTAGTGGCATTAAGAAACAGAGAAGAGAAGCAACCCCAGAAAAGCAAATGGTACCTGAGGTGTTGATGGAAGGGGATTCCCCTTCCAAACTATAAACAATCCACTCTCCTCCTCCAGTCTCCCATACACTAAGAAGAATCTCCAATAAAGGTAAGTGTTATGCTGTTAATGTTTCATTCATTATTTCCCATTGTATTGTTTATGTACTACATGTATATTTCATGTTAAAAATTTTTTTGTTTTAATACTTCTGGGTGTCAGGAACGAATTAATTGTATTTACATTATTTCTAATGGGGAAAATTGATTCGTAAATCGTAAATTTCGTTTATAGTAACGACTCCAGGAACGGATAAATTACGAACAACGAGGGACCACTGTATTACTCTATTTCTCACTTAATATATGATAGTGTATGCATGTTATCAGGCTTTTATATGTATTTGATTATTATTATTATACATAAAAAACAAGCACTAAACCTACAAGGGTCATACAGCTGTATATGCATTTGAGAAAAGACTGATTCACTTTACAGCAACTTTTGCTTTACAGCATTAGCCCAGAACCTAACCTGCTGTACGAGCAGGGCCGCACAGTAGCCCAACACCTAATCTGCCATGACAGGGCCTGCCTATAATACAGTAATACTATTGGTAATATGCATTTTACATCTGTCAATTCAAGTCCTTACCTGAGAACCAAAGGTGTCAGCAATTCTCCGGAGCTCCTGACCAACTTCAACCTCCATAGTCACATCACAAGATAAAGCTCTGGGTTTATGCCATGCTGGACGTGGTCTCACTCCATACCTGCCACCAACTCCACTAAAACTGTTTATGGAGTTTAAGTCACCAAAGGAAGACTGTGCAGAGGGGATAGAAGATGGTGGAGTGCAGGCACCACTTGCACGACCCTCTGTGTCCATGACCAAATCAGGAAGGGCCAGTACCAGCACTCGTCTCCGATGTCCTCCATTAACTGACAACAAATAATGCATAAAATTTTTAAACTAATAAAGCTTAGACTACTGCATAATTATTTTAAATATTAATAAAGCTTAGACTATTGCATAACTCATAAAATTAAAAAATGCTGGTATTTAATATATATATTTTTTAAGTGCTTTTTGCAGTTGTATTAGTTTTATAATTACCTACAATCCTTCAAGAAAAAGCTGATTTTGTGTTTTTAAGATAGTTCAATATGATGGATATGTCAATGATTCCAAGTTAAAAAAGATATTTATTGCATTGACAAATTATCTCACACAAACTAAACCAAAGGGACACTATCCTGGCTGAAAAATGCATCAACCATTAAATACTAGTGACAACATTCAGAATACTGTGATAATTAAATGGCAAACAGCAATCAAAATTTCACACTAACTGATCAAACCTGCAGGTACCCACTTGAATTTCACTTTCCACCACCATCAAATTAGCACCTATTTTTGAACATTGGTAGCTACACCACTGAGAGTTTTTGAAATTATCCAAGCCATTCCAGAATGCTGAGAATGGGAGTCTATAACTTTGGCCATAGGGTACCTGCACATACCAACTGTTCCTAGAATCTGGTCCTTGTTACCATAAACAAGCATTCAGAATCACTCCAACAGGATGAAGGGTTCTTGGAGTTATGAACAAAAGAAAGCTGAAAAGTTCGAAGAAAAAAATATTCAGGAAACCACTTATCCCAAACTAAATACAGATACAGATACTAATGCTGGAAAAAAAATCCCCCCCCAGTACCAACAATACCACCAGTCCGATGACATTCTTCTTTGCAAATATACAGGGTCTAAAGCCAGCAACAAACAACAAAATACCTTTCATCCGTGGACTGCTTGCAGAGGCAAAGGTAATGTTCGCGGCTTTCACTGAGACCCACATAAAGGATCACTTGGACAATGAAATATGGATCCCAGGTTACAACCTATACAGATGTGACAGAGTGAACAGGCAAAAGGGGGGGGGGTTGGCCTGTACATTGCAGAGTCACTTGTTTGCACAGAACTGCTTAATGCCTCAAATGATGTAGTGGAAGTTTTAGCAGTAAAGATCGAGAACCAAAACCTAGTCATTGTGGTAGTCTACAAGCCTCCGGATGCAACATCCCAGCAATTCCAGGAACAGCTGTTAAAAATTGACCACTGTCTGGAAAATCTTCTAGCTCCTGCACCCAACATCTTGCTCCTGGGAGATTTCAACTTAAGGCACCTAAAATGGAGGAATATAGCAAATAATATTGTTGCAGTAATAACACCAGGAGGCAGCTCTGATGAAAACTCACACTCGCACGAGCTTTTAAATCTCTGCACAAAATTCAATTTAAACCAGCAAATAATAGAGCCTACTAGACTGGAGAATACACTAGACCTCATCTTCACTAACAATGATGATCTGATAAGAAATGTCACCATATCAAAAACAATATACTCAGATCACAACATAATTGAGGTTCAGACATGTATGCGCGGAGCCCCAGACCGACATAATGAGATTAGTCATGAGGGAGCATTCACCAAATTCAACTTCAATAACAAAAACAAAGTGGGACCAAGTAAACCAAGTCCTAACCGATATAAGCTGGGAAGATATACTAAGCAACACAGACCCCAACTTATGCCTAGAACAGATTAACTTGGTGGCACTCGATGTAGGAGTAGATGTAAACTAGAAAGAGACAGGCGCTCCCTTTACAGGCGACGGAAAAGAATATCTGAAATGCGTAGGGAGACACTGGTCAGAGAAATAGAAAGCATCGAACTTAAGCTAAAGGAATCTTATAGGAGTCAGGAATCGCGGGAAGAACTAAAAGCCATAAATGAAATCGAAAGAAACCCAAAGTATTTCTTCTCCTATGCCAAATCAAAATCGAGAACAACGTCCAGTATTGGGCCCCTACTTAAACAAGATGGGTCCTACACAGATGACAGCAAGGAAATGAGTGAGCTACTCAAGTCCCAATATGACTCAGTTTTTAGCAAGCCGCTAATCAGACTGAGAGTCGAAGATCAAAATGAATTTTTTATGGGAGAGCCACAGAATTTGGTTAACACAAGCCTATCCGATGTTATCCTGACGCCAAATGACTTCGAACAGGCGATAAATGACATGCCCATGCACTCTGCCCCAGGGCCAGACTCATGGAACTCTGTGTTCATCAAGAACTGCAAGAAGCCCCTATCACGAGCCTTTTCCATCCTATGGAGAGGGAGCATGGACACGGGGGTCGTCCCACAGTTACTAAAAACAACAGACATAGCCCCACTCCACAAAGGGGGCAGTAAAGCAACAGCAAAGAACTACAGACCGATAGCACTAACATCCCATATCATAAAAATCTTTGAAAGGGTCCTAAGAAGCAAGATCTCCACCCATCTAGAAACCCATCAGTTACACAACCCAGGGCAACATGGGTTTAGAACAGGTTGCTCCTGTCTGTCTCAACTATTGGATCACTACGACAAGGTCCTAGATGCACTAGAAGACAAAAAGAATGCAGATGTAATATATATAGACTTTGCAAAAGCCTTCGACAAGTGTGACCATGGCGTAATAGTGCACAAAATGCGTGCTAAAGGAATAACAGGAAAAGTCGGTCAATGGATCTATAATTTCCTCACTAACAGAACACAGAGAGTAGTAGTCAACAGAGTAAAGTCCGAGGCAGCTACGGTGAAAAGCTGTTCCACAAGGCACAGTACTCGCTCCCATCTTGTTCCTCATCCTCATCTGACATAGACAAGGATGTCAGCCACAGCACAGTGTCTTCCTTTGCAGATGACACCCGAATCTGCATGACAGTGTCTTCCATTGCAGACACTGCAAGGCTCCAGGCGGACATCAACCGAATCTTTCAGTGGGCTGCAGAAAACAATATGAAGTTCAACGATGAGAAATTTCAATTACTCAGATATGGTAAACACGAGGAAATTAAATCTTCATCAGAGTACAAAACAAATTCTGGCCACAAAATAGAGCGAAACACCAACGTCAAAGACCTGGGAGTGATCATGTCGGAGGATCTCACCTTCAAGGACCATAACATTGTATCAATCGCATCTGCTAGAAAAATGACAGGATGGATAATGAGAACCTTCAAAACTAGGGAGGCCAAGCCCATGATGACACTCTTCAGGTCACTTGTTCTATCTAGGCTGAAATATTGCTGCACACTAACAGCACCTTTCAAGGCAGGTGAAATTGCTGACCTAGAAAATGTACAGAGAACCTTCACGGCACGCATAACGGAGATAAAACACCTCAATTACTGGGAGCGCTTGAGGTTCCTAAACCTGTATTCCCTGGAACGCAGGCGGGAGAGATACATGATTATATACACCTGGAAAATCCTAGAGGGACTAGTACCAAACTTGCTCACGAAAATCACTCAATACGAAAGCAAAAGACTTGGCAGAGGATGCAACATCCCCCCAATGAAAAGCAGGGGTGTCACTAGCACGTTAAGAGACCATACAATAAGTGTCAGGGGCCCGAGACTGTTCAACTGCCTCCCAGCATACATAAGGGGGATTACCAACAGACCCCTGGCAGTCTTCAAGCTGGCACTGGACAAGCACCTAAAGTCGGTTCCTGACCAGCCGGGCTGTGGCTCGTACGTTGGTTTGCGTGCAGCCAACAGTAACAGCCTGGTTGATCAGGCTCTGATCCACCAGGAGGCCTGGTCCCAGACCGGGCCGCGGGGGAGTTGACCCCCGGAACTCTCTCCAGGTAAACTCCCATCAAGGATACCTAACAAAATTAGTACAGTAATAAAATAACATCAATATAAACTAAAGCCATGTAATTTCCTTTTATTTTTTAACATATTGGTCATTTTCCATCAAAGTTGGGAGACTCCAAGAAGGACACACTCACACAATAGCTATCTTACCATAAGTGCATGGACATCACCCTTCAAATGGCCTTAAAAGCTACAACATCCCCACCTCCCATCAACTACATGTAAAATTGATATGCATAAAAAAAATCCGGACCCGCTGGAAGCCATATCCTGTGTAAGAAACTCCGGTCTTGTTGGGAGTATAATTCAAGCATGTGTAAAAGGCATATCCTCACACTGCAATGTATTTAATGATGTTTACAAAAAGAATCAGATATCTAAGCTATCACCATACAACAAAGCAAGCTTCATTAATTAACACCCAGTACCATATATCTCATAGCCATCCCACTTTCCAACAGACTAGTATGAGAGTAACAATACACTCCATAATTACAGTGGCATCATCGTCTCATTACACTGGACAGTACGCCCGAGGCCCTCAAGATCGCGCGACCAACCCCATGCCAAGGTCAAGGGTCAGCTGTGTGAGACAGCTACGGTTGATTATCCCTGACTACTACTGAGGAATATGCACCGTATGTGCTGAAGATGAGAGGAGGGTCAAGTAGACTTGGATAGGGGCGGAGGGCAGCGGACATGCAAGGAGTCTGCAGGTGTCCACACTGACAATCACTCACTACCTTCTCACATAAGGTAGGCCAGGTAAGTAAGTAAGTTTATTCAGGTATACACAAATACAGTTACATAGAATTATCATACATAGCAGCATATGTGTAGAGAACCTAGGATAACCCAAAAAAGTCAGACAGAGTGACTTATTTCCATTGGGGTCCTTTTACCTTATTATTATAATATAAAGGTTATAATATTTTCTTATTATTCTACAATGAAGATAACATCTTATTATCATACTAAAAAGACTATCTACTACACCAAGGTCATTAAGACTATCTACAATACGAGGGTCATTACTAGGAATAAGGTAAAAATTTACACGTATGTTAGCTAAAAAATAGAAAATCATTCCCCTCCCTTTCTGTAGCTACATTCATCAGACACCTTTTGGCACTCTTCTTGAACTGGTTCATGCTATGACTGGCTTTGACATGTGCGGGCAGTCTGTTCCATTCCTTTATTGCTGTACAATAAAAGGTGTTTGAAGCCTGGCCACTGACTGTGGGTACTACAAAGTTGTGCTCTCTCCCCCAAGTACTATGATTGCTTTGGTTCCCAACCTTGACAAAATTGACAGCAAGATATTCTGGACATTGTTTGTGAGCAATTTTATAAACATGATTTAGCTTCAGTTGTTTTACTCTGTCTTCAACATTCAGCATATCCAACTGCTGTAATTCATCCTGGCCTACATGTTCTCTTGGTCCCAGCCCCAGGATGAATCTTACGATTTTGTTCTGGGTGATTCGCAGTCTATCTTTCAGTTTTTTTTGTCAAGGCAGAGTACCAAGAAGAGCAAGCGTAATCCATATGGCATTGCATAAGGGCTAGACATAGGGTCCTGCGAGCCTCAGTAGGTAGACACTGAGCTTGTCTATACAGGAACTTCAGTCTGGCATTCGCTTTCTTTACTACACTGTTCCCTATCAATTCTCCTGACATGCTTACTTACTACGTAATATCTACGTAATAGTAGCTTCACTCTGGCCGGAGGAAACTTTTGAAGCTGTCATAGTTACTGAACCCGTAGTGGGTTATTATTATGATTTATTATTATTATTATTATAGGGAAAGTTCTAAACCAGTAGCATTCATGAAAAACCTGCGGAATCGGAGGCAATCCGGTATGATCCAAGGAAAGAATGGTAGCTCATATTTTCTGACTTAAAAGAGGTTCACTGGCGTCAAGACACTTACCTCCCTTGAAGGGAACCCATAGTGGATTATTATTATAATCAAAAAGAAGCGCTAAGCCACAAGGGCTAAACCCATAGTGGAATACTTGACTATATCCTCGGACTGACAGATTTTATTACCTCATGTTTAAAATCCATCCTGTGTGGAGTATAGCAGGGGATTATTAACCCGGGGAGTAACCCAGGATAACCCAACAAAGACAGTTCACCGTCTTTCCACTAGAGTTCTTTAATCCTCTTCCCCAGGTACTTACTGCTAGATGAACATGGGCAACACGTATAAGAAACAAGCCCAACGTTTCCACTCATGCCGGGGATCGAACCCGCCTCATTATGTGAGCCAAGAGCCATGGGACATTGTGTGCGACAGAGTATGACAGAGAAATTATCTTATGATAGTGTTCGAATTATAATCACAAGGGCCGGGAAAATGAGAGGTGGTAGTGGTGTACTACTAGCCATGCTAGGCAGGTCCAATTCACACTTACGTACCTGTCTAACCTGCTGTCCCTGTTCACTAGCGGAAAGCAGGTACCTAAGTGTCAGTCGACTGCTATGGGTCGCATCCCTGGGGGTGGCAGTATACCATAGACAGGGCTAGGTTTTGCAATGAGCTGAGGTAGAATAGCACTTCTTAGCCAGTAAAATTAATATGTAAAAAATGATATTCTGTTAACACAACAGCAGGAAGAAGGACTCTGCAATGACCTCTTTTTATACCCGTCAAAGGAAAGGAATGGGTGCCGTGATGCGGGTGAAGGGCTCTAGAATACAAAGAATTGGAACTATCCTCCCTTTCTTTGGATCAACCCGATTTTCGCCTAGATACTGTATGGCCTTTACTGATTTAGCGCTTCCCATCAATATATAATCTTCTGATAGAGAATAAGTAAGTTTATTTAGGTACATTGGCACACAAATACAGTTACACAAATTAACACATAGGTAACGTGTAAATTACCTAGGTTAAAAAAAGTCTGACAAAGTAACTTATTTCCAGAAACACTCTACTAGTGGAGGCTTAGATGGAAAAGTACCTTGATGTGTGCCCACAACATCCTCTGTTGCATACAACACTAGCCACAGCCCCAGTCCTTTACTAGGAAAACCCGCAGGCTAAACCTTTTGGTTCCCGCAAAAACATAACCTCTAGAACACTCGTTCACAAAGACCAGAGTCCCGTGCTAGGCGGCCACCACCAAGGGTAATGGACGTACAAATGAGCGTGAGCACTGGTTTCTAGCTAATATGACATCCACGCCAATAGGCTACACGGGTCATTACACCCATAACAAGACCTGGACAGAGTGAACTTACTCGTCTTGCCTGCAGACATACACCCTGACGGCCATGGCCATGTTCCCTACTCGGGCTTACTCTTCCTATGCAAAGCAACACACACAGACCAAGTAATATTCAATCTATGATTATATATCATCATGCGTGTTGCCAACAATAGTGAAGAAAAGAGAGAAGTCACAGAACTGATGAGACTCGAACCCACGGCAGGCGAGTCCTAAAACTGGGGCCTGGCCTGTGAATTTTAGGATTCGCCTACCATGGGTTCCAGACTGTGGCCATAAAGGGATGTACATGGTCAGCAACAATACTCAGGTTGCAGGGGTCGAGTCACAGCTCCTGGCCCCGCCTCTTCACTGGCCGCTACTGGGTCACTTCCTGCTCCATGAGCTTTACCATTACCTCTTCTTAAAGCTATGTATGGATCCTGCCTCCACTACATCACTGCCCAGACTATTCCACTTCCTGATAAACTCTGCCTGAAGAAATACTTCCTAACATCCCTGTGATTCATCTGAGTCTTCAACTTCCAACTGTGGCCATTTGTTGCTGTGTCCCATCTCTGGAACATCCTGTGTCTGTCCACCTTGTCGATTCCTCTCAGTATTTTATATGTCGTTATCATATACCCACTATCTCTCCTGTCTTCCAGTGTTGTCGTCAGGTCGATTTCCCTTAACCTCTCCTCGTAGGACATACCCCTTAGCTCCGGGGCTAGTCTTGTTGCAAACCTTTGCACTTTCTCTAGTTTCCTTACATGCTTGGCAAGGTGTGGGTTCCAAATTGGTGCTGCATACTCCAATATGGGCCTAATGTACATAGTGTACAGGGTCCTGAACGATTCCTTATTAAGATGTCGGAATGCTGTTCTTAAGTTTGCTAGGTGCCCATATGCAGCAGCAGTTATTTGGTTGATGTGTACCTCAGGAGATGATCAATTGGTATCACAGGACCCAATGTGTGCCAGGAAAACATTCCACACACCGTTGGCACAATACAGGATGGATCGAAGGATTAATGTTGTTTATACCAAATTCTGACCTACCATCTACATGTTACAGTAGAAATCGTTATTCGTCAGACCGCCTCAGTTTCCTGTACTCAGCTGACAGGAGTGCAACCTGGTGTGGTGTTCTGATGTTGTAGCTCATCCACTTCTAGGTTCGACGCATTGTGCATTCAGAGATGCTAGTCTACATACCACAGCTGTAATAGCTCGTGTGTGTGAGAATTTTCATCTGAGCTGCTACAACATTATTTGCTACGTTATTCCATTTCCAATATATTAAACTTCTGGGATATAAAGGTTTCATTTGATAGATCAGTAGGATTAATGTACAAGCACAAGACTTTCAGGCTGTAGACAAGTCTTAATTATCTAGCCCTTCACTGTAAGTAGCCTTGATGTGGACTGCAAAGTCTTGGTGAGGGGGGGGGAGTTATTCGTCAGGAAACGGAACACATGTCTGCTAACATTGATCTCTGAAAAGTGATGACCTGTAACTAGTTAAAACCTGGCATAGGTTTTACACAAAAAAATCACTAGTAGTTCTCCCAAGATATGTTGCATGATCTATGGCATGACTCAAGAACACAATTTAAGCATTGACAATTTTTAAAATGTTCTTAATTAGCTATTGAATAAGGCCCAAGTCAGCCGACTTTCCCCGATAAGTGAAAGAGGGATCATCGTCTACTCTACGGGCATCCAACGCCATATACCATTGTTTTACTCACCAATACCCATGACGTTGCCCAAACTACTACTATTCTCAGGATATCTTCATATTTAGCAATAATGATCCGCATTTTCGTGGACAGTGTACGAAGGATTACCAAGGCAATGACAGTTACACATTTGACTGGTGAAAGGTTCGAAGTGGAGTGGAAGGAAGAGAGATTGGAAGGCAGAGGTAGCAGGAGTCAGCGTTTGGAAGACGCACCTGGGGAAGGGAGGATAACAAGCCACCACAACTCTCCCTCTATCTACACACACACACACACACACTCATGGAACTAGCAGGTGGAGGCTGCCCACGGCCATTCCTCTCCCTGCCACCATCCCTCCAGCCTCTCCCTCCCGGTCTCCCTCAACCCCCAAAACTCTACTTAATAGCCTAACATGCCTTGCTCTCGTGTCCCATTACTATTAACATGATAAGGTTAGATTAGGACTCTTGATCCAAGGAATTGGGATTAGTCTCCCCTTCCTCGAATCAAATCTAATTATCTTAATTTCACCAGGTTCTGCATGACGCCTACGCGTTAGCGCATCCACGATCTTAAATTCAGCTGTCCTCACCTGAAGATAACTGTCTAGCTCTGGTCAACTCCATGTTTTCTGCCAATAGATTTGATCTGTACTTTTGTCGTGTTGTGTTCCTAGTTTTTGCCTCCTTATATTGTTGGGTGAACCAGGGGTTCTTGTGTCTTATCTGTATGTGCGAGCACCTGTTTGCTTGCTGAGCAAAACCTGTAGTGTTGTTAGTTGCTAGACGATTCCCTCTGGCAGTTGCACTGCTGGAACACTCATCGTCTGTGGCTATGCTATTCTATATAGTAGCTACATTGTAGAAACACCCTCAGTGTAAGAGGTGTAGGGAAGGGCGCTGTGGATTGTGTGTTGGTGTAAGAGTAAAGCATGTTATCAGAAGGACTGAGCTGAGGTGATGTAATGATGGACACGAGTGTGTTGCTGTGGCTGGATTACTACCTCCAGGGTCTCCTGCTTACACCTCCCTCACCTCTCTCCTTCATCCCTCCTCTCCCTCACCACTATTCCCCTCCCTCCCATTAACTAGTCAATGGTCCAAGTCGGACCGAAACGCTGTCATAATTTTCCTCTATGTATGTTTCTTTTGTGTATTGTTCCAGTCGGTATTGTGCCTTTCTGCTCTTTGCTTCCTCCACCCTGACCAGCCGGGCTGTGGTTCGTACGTCAGTTTGTGTGCGGCTAGCAGTAACAGCCTAGCTGATCAGACCTTGATCCACCACGAGGCCTGGTCTCAGACCGGGTTAAGGGGGCGTTGACCCCCGAAACCCTCTCCAGGTATACCCTCACCACAACACTTATCTCTCAGTACATGTATGTCTAGACTGTAACAGGAGACAAAAATGAGGAGTATAATCTAAAAGAGGCCTTACCATGGCTATATAAAGTTGATGTAAAACCTGAGGACTTGAGCATTCATACTTGATATGAAGCCAAGAATTATATAAGCTTCCTAAGCTTGCTAACATGTGATTATAAAATCAATTAATTTCTCCAGCCTGCCTGAGAATTTACACAAATGTATTTCACTTTTTTCTTGTCAGGCCACCCTGCAGCTGATCCTTAGAGTAAAAAGGTAGTCATGAGGCCAGTCCAATATCTTCTCCATCACAGAGTGAAGAATAATACAACGCACAGTATCGATAATAGACGTGTATGCACTGAGAGCAAGTGCATGTACACTGCAGGGGTTCTTAACCAGGGTAGACAGACCATACCCCTCGGGGGTATGGGAACCAAATAATGAGGGTATGGGACTCGATCTCTGAACACTTGGCCGTTTTTCTACAAATGACAGAATCCTTGTGATTTTCTTTCAGCTGTTCTGTTCTTAGCTATCTATCTGTAATGTAAAACCAAGCTACCTACATTTTTTTAAATTCATACTGGTACCTAATAGGGCTGGTGATAATGACGATTTTGACAGTCTGGTGAAGGGGGGATGGGGACATATTGGACAATCCATTAGGGGTCTGTAATTGTAAAGAGGTTAACCCCTAAGTCTTAGAGGGTTGTATATCTCTTTGTATACACTTGGAGTTTACTTTGATCTCTACATTAAGGATTAGATTATACTCGACTGGCTGGTATACAATTTTGGCCCCTCAAGGGAGGTTCCTTGACGCTAGTGAGGGGCTCTTGATCTAGAAAAATTGGATCTGTGCTCCAGTTCCCTGAATTGAGCCTGAATACCTTCCACCCCATCCCCCCACATGCCCTGTATAATCCTACAGGTTTAGCGTTCCCCATGATTATAATAAATAATGGTATACAATTTATATGCAGCCTTAACGACCCTTGTTTAACTAACTTTTCAACCAATTAATCATCCAACCAGCCTCAAAATACGAGTGTGTGTAACTCACTTTTATGGGTGAGCGCATTATTACGGGGAAGCCCTGAACCCATAGGGGTCATACAGCGCCTGCGCAGCTCTAATTCTTTAGATGGAGAGCTCCAGCAGCGGCAAGGTAGACTTTTCCCTTGAAAGATCCTGCAGTGAAGTTACCCACTTTATTCTACACGATAGTTAAAGTAACAAAAAATAGCTGTTACCGTCATGTTGCATCACAAAGGATTGACTTCCTGTCATATTCCATTCCATAGGATGGTTTTTAATGTCACATTCCAACTAACAGCATAGGTTTCCTGTCATATTCTATCACAAAGGATCGGCTTCCTGTCATATTCCATTCCACAGGATGGGTTTTAATGTAGCATTCCACCTAACAGGATAGGTTTCCTGTCATATTAAGTTTATTGAGGCACAGCTACACATAAGTACAATTATCATACATAGTGTAAATCACCTAGGATAACCCAAATAGAGTCAGTGACATTTTTATCACATAACATGGGTTTTCTATTTTATTCACTCACACAGGATAAGTTTCCTTTTGAACTCCATCAGGCAGGAGAGGTTTCTTTCACTCGCACACACGCGCGAGGTAATCAAATCAGTGTGAGCTGGGAGACCTTAGTAGGGTGACGAGGACCTCCTTCCTGCTACTGCTGGGTGAAGGGCAAGGGATGGACGGGAGAGGGTGCAGCCGCAACAAGGCTAAAAATAGCAGCCACTGCCTCCAGGATCAACCCCGACATCGTGCCCCCCTAACCCCCATACACACATAATGCATAACTGGAGAGGAGATAAGAAAGGCAGTTAACAGAAGAATTTACAGTTGACAACAAGGCTATCCGCTGAGGGCTATCTAGACAACAAGGCTATCCGCCGAGGACTATCTACTAATATCTACCCGTTGAAGCAAAGATAGGAGAGAGTGAGTTATCCTGTGTGATTTACGTTACTATGTAAAATTGTACTTATGTGTACCTACCTAAGCTTACTTGAGAGAGAGAGAGAGAGAGAGAGAGAGAGAGAGAGAGAGAGAGAGAGAGAGAGAGAGAGAGAGAGAGAAATAAGCAGACTGCAGTGAGCCACACCAACAGCCACCCAGGGCAGCTCCTGGTCCGCCCGAGGGTAGTCGCAGACTGCGCCAAGATTACCCTGGGTCGATTGTCCCAGGACGCAGGTTAGGTACAAGGTGGATAATCTGGTAGGGTGGGTAAGGGGAAGCAGCGGCCAGGGATACAGTACTTAATACACAACTGACTAATTGGATTACGCAGGTAAGATACTGGCGTACCTAAGAACATTTCTAGGGCATGTACGCATGTTGCCTTACCACGGTAAATTACACAAACAATAGTGGGAAGATGTAGCAAATTACAACGCGCTGGGAACAAAATGATTCAGGTAGTAAACTGGAAGACAGCAACCCAATCAGCCGGGCTGTGGCTCCTACGTTGGATTACGTGCTGCCAGCAGTAACAGCCTGGTTGATCAGGCCCTGAACCACCGCGAGGCCTGGTCAAGAACTGGGCCGCGGGGGGCGTTGACCCCCCGGAACGCCCTCCACCTTTTAAGTGTATGTGAATCGAAAACTTTTCGGACGTCTTGCACACTGGCACTAGGCTGGTAGATAACACTGGCACTAGGCTGGTAGATAACACTGGCACTAGGCTGGTAGATAACACTGGCACTAGGCTGGTAGATAACACTGGCACTAGGCTGGTAGATAACAGCTACCCAAGGAGGTACTACCCACCTGTTACGCCAGTGAGAAACTCAAACCTGTTTAACGTTCGAAGGATTGTTCCCAATCCCCTCATCAATGTGTAAGCTGACAGGTAAATCTTGCAAACCTCTACTTACACAAACTTTTTTTTTTCTCTTAACGAGTCTTATCAGCAAAAGGGGTACCAATAGTGGTTGTGAGAATTTTTTCTTTATCCAGTTTTTCCATGGGATTACTTGGAAACACCTTCTGATCGGCTGCCAATTATCAAAACTTGTGTCCTGCATAGAGGAAGGATCTGATTGTTACTGGGCTCTAAAGATGCCAAATTCATTAAAAAAAATTGATATTTTTAATGCGATAACTTGGGAATGTCTTTTAATCAGTTTCAGAATTAAAATTTCTGGGGTATCTTACTTCGAGAAAGTGGTCCGGCTTATTAGTGGGCTGTGTAGGTGCCGATTTCAAATATGAAAATAGTGCAGGAGTTCCCAGGAGATAACATGAGAAAGTCTTTTCTAATTTTCTTCAATCCTTCAACTTTAGTGTATCCTACTTAAGGAAGGATCATACTGGTCTTAGTATGTGAAGGTGCCAATCTGATCATTGTATTTACAAAATTGTGTATTTTTTTATGCGATTAGAATGCCTCGTATGAATGACTTCAAACTACATATACTGATTCATCTAAAAGAAAAATTAACTAGTTTTAATGTAGATACAAAACCGCGTACTGGGCAATAACTGTAGAATAGCTGTTCTGATCGGGTTGTAACTTTCAGTGCTGGTTCATTTTGTTCGGAGGAATGTTTGTATTGTTATTGGGCTGTGCAAGTCAGAATTTGCTAATTGTATTAAGAATTGGCACATCCATTTTAGCTCGAGAAATGCCTTTTCTGACTGGCTTCAACCTTTCAATACTAGTGTATCTTATTCGAATGAAGTTTTGGATTAGTTTTTAGCTGCATATGCTCACATTTGCAGTTTCCCCACCAAGGCTGGGTGATCCAAAAGAAAGAAAAGCCCTTATGTTGTACCGAATAGGTAAAACTGGTGAATTAGCAAGAACTCATTTAAAATTAAGTCCTTTCTAAAATTTTCTCTTATACGTTTGAAGATAATTTTTTTTTCATTTATGTTAATGTAAAAATTAATAATTTTGTACCAAAAGAACCTTATTATAACAAGCGCAATTTAATTTTGCCTAAACCAACTAAATATATTTTAGATAAGTTTACAATTTAATAATAAACACAACGAAATGTATTTTTTTGTAAGGTTCAGAATGATTTTTGCGAAATTATTGCATATACAAATTTTAGGTTGTCGTATTCGGCAAGAAGAGCGCTGATATTTAAGCCAAAATTGCAAGTTTTACCTATTCAGCACACACACAATGTATATATAATATATATTTTCAACAAGCATATATATATATATATATATATATATATATATATATATATATATATATATATATATATATATATATATATGCAATAAGATCACAGTAAACAGGTGATTTCAAAATATGCAAAACAACCACTCTGAAAGAATAGAGAAATTCCAAGCGCTTTCGTGACTACTCACATTATCAAGGAACTATGAAAGTGAAGCATCCAAGGAAGCTATATAAGGGGTCGGCCAGCACCTCACTATCAGATCCCACAACGGTTAAACACGTGACGCGCGGCGAGCCAACTTGGATAGGTCCTTTGCAAAACTCACCCCCAAGCTATTTATTTGTCCAGTGTATTATTAAATTCTACCCAAATTCTATTAATTATAAATGGATCTAATTTATATAAACCAAAGGAAATATTCATATTATTGTCAAAACTGCTTTTTATGAAACAAGATTCAATTATATTCCTGTCGACCATGGACTTGCTTGATACTACTTTCTCAACTTTTTGAAAATCAATTGGATGGTTAAAATCTCTTACATGAATAAATAGAGCATTGGAATCTTGTCCAGTTCTAATGCTATATTTATGTTGTTTTAATCTTAGTTCGAGATTTTTACCAGTTTGACCGTAATAAACTTTATCGCAAATTTTACAAGGAATCTTATAGACACATCCATCAGCATTTTGGGGGGAATTCTTAATCAAAAGTTTTTTTAATGTATCAAGATTTTTGAATACAACTTTAATATTAAAAGTCTTAAGAAGAGAAGGCATATCAACCAAGTTTTCATGGTAAGGGAGAACCAACATATTTTTAGTTCAATAAGGCTGGTTGCCCTTTTTTGGATTATAAAAAGTGTTCCTAGCAACTTTAAAAGATTTATCAATTACATTTCTTGGGTATTTTAAATCATTACCTATTTCATAAATTTTGGATATTTCCTCATCTATGAACTTCACTTTCATAGTTCCTTGATAATGTGAGTAGTCACGAAAGCGCTTGGAATTTCTCTATTCTTTCAGAGTGGTTGTTTTGCATATATATATATATATATATATATATATATATATATATATATATATATATATATATATATATATATATATATATATATATATATATATATATATATATATATATATATATGATAAATTAGACACATGTGCAACTCTTGGGTATCTTTATTGAGGAAACGTTTCGCCACACAGTGGCTTCATCAGTCCATACAAAGGAGAATCTTGAAGAACAGGAGGAGAATGAGGTAATCAGTCCCTCAACCTTGAGTCGATGTGGTCAGTCCATCAATCTTGAAGCCACTGTGTGGCGAAACGTTTCCTCAATAAAGATACCCAAGAGTTGCACATGTGTCTAATTTATCAACATGTCGGTTCTCTGAACCATTCATCTACATATATATATATATATATATATATATATATATATATATATATATATATATATATATATATATATACATGGCGTAATAGCCCATAAAATACGTGCTAAAGGAATAACTGGGAAAGTGGGGAGATGGATCTTCAACTTCCTAACAAATCGAACACAAAGAGTAGTGGTCAACAGAGTTAAATCGGAGGCTGCCATAGTGAAGAGCTCTGTTCCACAAGGCACAGTACTCGCCCCCATCTTATTCCTTATCCTCATATCAGACATAAACAGAGATATACACCACAGCACCGTATCATCCTTTGCGGATGATACTAGGATCTGCATGAGGCTGTCATCTGCTGAGGACGCGGTTAACCTCCAAGAAGATATAAACAAAGTTTTCCAGTGGGCAACGGTAAACAATATGATGTTCAATGAGGACAAATTCCAACTACTCCGTTATGGAAAACTGGAGGAGATAATAACTAGAACAGAGTATACTACTGACTCCGGCCATACAATAGAGCGGAAAAATAATGTAAGGGACCTGGGAGTAGTAATGTCTGAGGATCTCACTTTCAAGGATCACAACAGTGCCACGATCGCACGTGCAAAGAAAATGATAGGATGGATAATGAGAACTTTCAAAACGAGAGATGCCAAGCCCATGATGATCCTTTTCAAATCACTTGTTCTCTCTAGGCTGGAATACTGCTGTACATTAACATCTCCATACAAAGCAGGTGAAATCGCAGATCTAGAGAGTGTACAGAGATCCTTTACTGCACGTATAAGTTCTGTCAAGCACCTTAACTACTGGGAACGCTTGGAAGCACTTGACTTGTACTCGTTGGAACGCAGGAGGGAGAGATATATCATAATCTACACTTGGAAAATCTTGGAAGGAATGGTCCCAAATCTGCACACAGAAATCACTCCCTACGAAAGTAAAAGACTGGGCAGGCGATGCAAAATGCCGCCAATAAAAAGTAGGGGCGCCATTGGTACACTAAGAGAAAACACCATAAGTGTCCGGGGCCCAAAACTGTTCAACAGCCTCCCATCAAGCATTACCTGGAGATTACCTGGAGAGAGTTCCGGGGGTCAACGCCCCCGCGGCCCGGTCTGAGACCAGGCCTCCTGGCTGCCTTCAAGAGAGAGCTGGACAGATACCTAAAGTCGGTGCCGGATCAGCCGGGCTGTGGCTCGTACGTCGGACTGCGTGCGGCCAGCAGTAACAGCCTAGTTGATCAGGCCCTGATCCATCGGGAGGCCTGGTCGTGGACCGGGCCGCGGGGGCGTTGATCCCCGGAATAACCTCCAGGTATATATATATATATATATATATATATATATATATATATATATATATATATATATATATATATATATATATTATATATATATATATATATATATATATATATATATATATATATATATATATATATATATATATATAATATCATTAACCTCAAGAAATAAATTCTCCATGTATCCCCGAGCTCGTCATACATTTCATTTAGATTAATGAGGCAAGACTCCTTAAAATTATGTTGAAGGACTGAAATTTCTCTACTCCCCCATCGTGTTCCAGAGATTATCATCTTCACTTTGCATAGGATGCTAGTCAACGATCTTTGAGACAAACTTTCTAGTGATCCCTTGCTTTTTATATGGTATAAGGACCCTACCATCATATCTTGTGTGGTGTTTATTTTACGGGGAAAGACTGGTAACCTAGTAAAAAGCCTTGGTTAAGTAACCTAGTAAAAAAACCTTAGTTAAATAAATAACTTAAAACGCTTCGCAGAGTGGATATTCGACCCTATATATGTCGTTACTCACAAAGAGTGCAGTAGCGATGGGTACGGGGTAGTGGCCCTTCATAGATAATAAAGGGTGAAGGCGATTGGAGGTGGTGGTGAGTGAAAAGCAGCAGCTCAGGCTTGGCAAACCCCTCAATTCTCTCATCCACTCCTCACAGGTTTTCCAGAGGTGTGCTGCTGAGCTCAAGTAGTTTACCGAAGCCACTGAAGTAAACACTACAAGTCTCTCCCACTTCACTTAAGTTGTTTAAGAGTTTCACTTGAGTAACTAAAGTATATAGAACATAAACACACTACGCACAGGTAACAAGTTCACAAAAACATAATATTCGTAATACCATACTTTTAATAGCATACGTTGTATTGCCGTACGTGTCGACAATCGTCACATTCTATAACACATGGAATATTATTTAATACAAATATGAGGAACTTTCAAATTTTACAATTGTAAGTTACTGATATTTCAGAATATAAAAAACACTGCGTAGCTCCTGCTAGGCAAGTCCCACACTCCTCTATTCCCACTCAAGTATTTATCTGGTAATAAACCTTGGTAACTGATACCTAGTGTTTGCTCACGTGCAATTTTGGCTTTTCAAACCAAGTATTTATTTAATCTTCGTTTAAAACCATATTTATTGTTAATGTAAGGCAACAAACCACCGCACATATGGATATATTAAAATTTGAATCGTATTTAGGGTGCTAAAAGCACCCTAAATACGAGCTAGGGTAGATTATGTATGGTAAGATTAGGTCTCATTAGTTTAATATATTAATGATATCCAATACCGACAAGTAGATAAATAAGACACTTGCAACATGTAGATATCTTTATTGCAGAGATGTTTCACCTACGTTGAAGGCATATTCAACCAATACTGAGGTGACTAATACATATATTGAAGTGGAGGTTTTGAGGTGTTCGGGCCTTTATCCCTGAAATCTCCATGCAACTGCTTCTACTTCAGATTGATCAAGTTATGGAACTAAACACCTTCTATCTAGGCTGAGGAACCAAACTCCTCAAACTCTCCACTTCAACTGTCTCCAATATATTAGTTACCTCTATATTCTACCGAAGAAGCCTGCTGCGTAGGCGAAACATCTTGGTAATAAAGACAGCTAAAAGTGGCATATGTGTTTTATTTATCTACCAAATTAGGATAGGTTAGGTTAGATTAGGCAGTTATATGAGGTTAGATTATTAAGATACGTATGTAAGGTTAGGTTATGCAAGAGTAACTAAGGCATGGCTTGGTTAGGTTATATAAGGTTAACGCAAATTAACTTACATTTACGTATAGTTAGCAACCAATAATGAAACAATTTAGGTGTAGCAAAGCAGGATATAGTTCTTGTCCCTTAGAGCGTTCGTTTGCTGGGGCAAGTTGTTGTTGAACGGGCTGATAATGAACAAGAGTTAACATGTCTGGGGTAACGTTACACTGTTATACATCTCGTGACAAAAGCAAGACCTGCCATTATGCGATTATGTTTTTATTAGTATTATTATTATAGTCATACGGAAGGAGTCATAAGCACCTGGAGAATATGAGGCAATCAAACTAAATCTGAGGACGGAAAGGGCAGCTCCAGTTTCTGGAAGCTAAGTCTTTCACTATCAAGGGTGTTATTATGTGTTAGAAAGGAGTTAGTAGAGGCATGTGGTTTTTATGACTTGGCGTGCTGTTGGAGTGTGATCAAAGCAACATTTATGGAGTCAGGGAAACCGGTTAGCCAGGAGGTGGGAAGTACAGTGCCTGCACTCTGAAGGAGATGTGAAGATATGTTGCAGTTTTTGAACTGTAGTATCGGCACGCTTCTGGCAAGACAGTGGAGTGAGCGAGCGATGATGAAAGTGTTTCTTCTTTTTCGGGTCACCCTACCTCAGTCGGAAATGGCAGTGTTAAAAAAAAAAAAACGGACTCATGCAACACCTAGGAAAAAAATTCCTAAGTGTTGACGAATGCAGATATTGTACACTTTGTTAATGTTATAATTCAATAGGGCCAGGCCCTACCTATTCGTATAACTCCAGTATAAGAACAGATGAGCACTGAAGTAGGTCCTACTGCTAGTAGGTCTTACTCGTACTACGATGCAGTAATAATTCAAGTAAAATATTGTATGGCGTAGTAGAGGAGCTATATCCTGTCAAGCACCCCCCTGGCTTATCAAGTTACCCTCTATCTTGCTAAACAAAGACACAAGCAACTTCAACACTTTATAAAAACAACTTTTCACTTGGCGACCAATCTTGTTTCAGTTTTCAGTAAGCAGACTCTGACAGGAATACAGCTTAATTTTTACACTCACAATCTGATTACCAGTACTTATATTCTAAGGATTAGTCATATATTAGTTAATGACTTTCATCTTCACCATGGACACCGTTATAAAGATACAAGGATAAAAGAATTTACAACTTGCCGGGTTGCCCCTGCTTACCAAACTCCTCTACTTCACATTTGTTCAAATGCATCTCTCCTACTAAGCCTATAATCCCATGTATTCTCTATATACTTATAAAAAGCTTGGTCCCCGAGCGAAACTGTCGTAAGGATCCAACCTGCTTGTGTGTCACTGTTGAGCAACTTGTCGATGTTTTGATACTATTATGCCCTACCCTCTTAGGACAAAAGTATGGTGCAACGGTTACATAAGAAAGAAGGAACACTGCAACAGGCCTACTGACCCATGCGGAGCAGGTCCATGTCCCCCCTCTTGATAAGACCAATGACCCCTCCCCCCGGATTAGCCCAATGACCCACCCAGTCTGGTCACCTAAACTCAAGGATGGAGCACTACACCAGACCCAGCAGCACAAGCTAGTCAGGTCCAACTCACACCCACCCACACCCACTCATGTATTTATCTAACCTATTTTTAAAACTACACAACGTCTTAGCTTCTATGACGGTACTCGGGACTTTGTTCCACTCATCCACAACTCTATTACCAAACCAGTGCTTTCCTATATCCTTCCTGAATCTGAATTTTTCCAACTTGAAACTATTGCTGCGAGTCTTGTCTTGGCTGGAAATTTTCAGCACGCTATTTACATCCTCTTTATTTATTCCTGTTTTCCATTTATACACCTCAATCATATCCTCCCTAATTCTACGCCTTTCGATAGAGTGCAGATTCAGGACCCTCAGTCTATCCTCATAGGGAAGATTTCTGATACATGGGATCATCATTGTCATCCTCCTCTGTACGTTTTCCAGAGCATTTATATCGTTACCCTCTCGTTTACCAGCTACTTCCAACATTACTTAACCTTACCTAACGACGCACACATCAAGTCAAAGCATTATGCGAACGCCACATCAACAGAGCGGTGTACTTGACTCACGAAATCGTAATGACACGATTGCAAACAAACCGTACCACGTCACGGCCACGCTAGCTGGAGATTCGTCTGTAAAAACTTGCATTTGTGGTCACAGTGGTGCCTATGCTAACCTTCCTATAGTGTGGAAATATACCGAGTTGGACGAATCTTATTGTAGATAGCTGGTCCAGTGGCTAACCCGACGGTCTGAAGTTTTGAGACTCTCTGATCGTGGGTTCTATCCCCACCCGTGGTATGGTTTGTTTAGCGGTGTACTTATTTTGCTAGGAGAGAAAAACAATTAAAGGGTGTGATTATCCTTTCGCCGAAAAACGCTAAAATCGATGTGGCAAAACATAGAAGATATGTTTAAATTATAGCCAAATGTCATCATTTAACCCAAAGAAAATCAAACATAGGAACAATGGCTAACGTCATGTAGGGAATGAACCAATCCGTGCACGCCATTCATGTGTAAACTGTAACGTCATGGCCAGGATAACACAAACGGATTCACGCTATTCCCTTGTACAAAGTAATTCGTGGCAATTTGCCATCCTGATCAGGAGAGCCACGAATTGTTAATATCTTGGACATGTGGAAACAGAAAGGGCAGTTTTTTTTAGTTACGAAAAATTTAATACATCATAGCTGTGCGGCTACCCTATTCTAAAATGGTTACTTTATATGAAGCAAGGCTAGCTATATTCCCCAGTACATTTTTAGGCAGATTCCAAGTGGCATAACCTTTTTCCATATAGATACCGAACAAAGGAGTCAACCAAGAGATAACCACTTGCTATTCATGTCAATATGTATCAAGATTTACCTAGCGTCCTAGCTGCACTGCTACTCAGTCTGCTGCTGAACTAAGGGTCGAAGAAAAGAGCCTGTTCACCCAGCCACTACCATTTTTGGAGGTCAACAAATTACTAACAATAAAATACAAGATTACTGTGTTATGCTCACTTCTGAAGCCTCAACACTAGGTGTTCTCCCGCTTTACCCTATACTCCTGCATCATATATAATCAAGAAGTTCCTTGAGGGACTCTTGATCTAAGGAATTGGACGTGACCTTCCCTTCCTTGTATCGAACCTTACTGCCTCATTTTCCACAGGCGCTGTACGACTACTACGGTTTTAAAGCTCTCCCTTAAATTTATGTGGACACATACAACTGTGATTGTGTACACACTTCTATTTACTATACAAACTTAAGTGTTTGTTTCCTGTGGTCAACAAAGTATCATCTGGTTTTTATATGGTCAAAACTCCCCAAACTCGCCAGTCACTGTCGCACGCTGTCTCAGGAAGTGCTTCTGGGAAAGCAGTAACAATGCTACTAGCGCCACCATGCCACTTGTTTGTTTTAAAGTGTAAACGTTTGACCTCAACAACAGACAAGTTTTTTTTTTTTTATACTCCAAACCTCATGTGACAGTTTACATGCAGTTCCTGAGCCGCTCCTGAGTGCACGTGGGTGACGAATGGTTCTGAACATAAAGGAACAATAAAGTAGGCCTACTGACCAATAGGGAGGAGGCAAATGGTGGACAGTGAACAAAGAAACATTGAAGTAGGCTTACTGACACACTAGCGAGACAGGTACTGTTAAAACCCACTCATTTAAACGACATATCAATCATATATAAATGTTTCAACATATATGATTCAGTAACTACTCAAGCAGTTTATTCCACTAATCTTTTACTAATTAGGCGAGCACAGTGTGTGTGTACATTTCGGCGAGCACCAACAGCCTGATCGCTCAGGCCAGCAACCAGATCTGCTCTGGGACCGGGCCGCGGAGGCGGTGACCTCCAGAAGTGACTATAAGTAACCTGCAAGTATTCTAGAACGGAGAATCGAGCTTCCATCACTTCTTGTGTTGAATCACCCGAAGACATTTAGCCTAAGCTTTCCATGAAATAAAATGGAAGAAAATGAAAAATATAATATTAAAATATTGTTCCTTTCAAATACATACGGGAGTCTGTTTGGTTACAATTTTGATACAATTTTGATACAATTATGATACAATTACAATTGTATGTTTAAAAGAAAACCATTTATTATGCAAAGCTTTTCGGACAAAAAAAAAAATGACCTCGGAGTCGAGAATATTTGGAAAACAGGACTTGTATATATTAAATTTCTAAAATGACGAACATTTAAACTATGACATTTAAAGCAGCATTATGAATAAACGTAAAGTGTATGAATCAGAAAGGGAAAATATTAATGCGGAGGTAGAATGAGAAGATACGAACACGTCGAGGCCAGTCTGATGTGGGAGGGTTGGAACGCGTTGTTTACAACAGCATCAGGTGTGGTGGGGCAGGGAAGATGAATGTAGGGGTCACGTGGGATATTCCCCCATGAGGTCATCTTTGCTCACATTGTTGTCACGTAGTAACCAGGCTTGACTAGAATACTGATATGCGCGTGCCAAAATGTACTTAAGAATAGATACGTATACATGCAAGAATGGAAGATCAGTGCTAACTGCAGTACTGCACGCATGCACGCACACGTAATTTGTTAACTGTAATGTTAGCCAAATTATTATATTTAGGAGGAAGCAGTGAATCCGTTGGGGTCATACAGTGAATGGGGAATGGGATGAAGTCTGGTTCGATCGAGGAAGGGGGAGAGGGGAGCCAAGCCCAATTCCTTGAATCAAGAGCCCCTCACCAGTATCAAGGAACCTCCTTCGAGCAGGATAAAATTACCCAAAGAGCTATCTTCAATGACACTTTTCTGGTACTTATAATCCATAACCTTCCTACATCCTTTCAAAATCTAAATTTAATCAACTTGAATACAGTGATACGTCTTGGCACTTAGTTCACCTTGTAATATGGAGACCAAAACTGCACCACATAACCTAAGCTTATATATATATATATATATATATATATATATATATATATATATATATATATATATATATATATATATATATATATATATATATATATATATATATATATATATATATATATATATATATATGTGTGTGTGTGTGTGTGTGTGTGTGTGTGTGTGTGTGTGTGTGTGTGTGTGTGTGTGTGTGTGTGTGTGTGTGTGTTGCCGAATAGGTAAAACTTGCAATTTTGGCTTAAATAGCAATGCTCTTCTTACCGAATAAGGCAAATGAGAATTTGTGTACGCAATAATTTCGCAAAAATCATTCAGAATGATTTTTTGCGAGAAGATTATCAGAAGAGTGGTGGAGCACTTAGAAAGGAATGAGCTTATCAGCGACAGCCAGGACGGTTTCAGGGCGGGGAATCCTGTCACAAACCTACTGGAGTTCTATGACAGGGTGACAGCAGTAAGACAAGGGGTGGGTAGATTGCATTTTCTTGGACTGTAAGAAGGCGTTTGACACAGTTCCACACAAGAAATTAGTGCAAAAGCTGGAGGACCAGGCAGGGATAACAGGGAAGGCACTACAATGGATCAGGGAATACCTGTCAGGAAGACAACAGCGAGTCGTGGTACGTGGCGAGGTGTCAGAGTGGGCGCCTGTGACGAGCAGAGTTCCACAGGGGTCAATCCTAGGACGACATGACGGGATAGACTCAGAAGTGTCCCTGTTTGCAGATGTGAAGTTGATGAGAAGAATTCAATCGGACAAGGTCCAGGCAGAAGTACAAAGGGATCTGGATAGGCTGCAGGCCTGGTCCAGCAAGTGGCTCCTGGAGTTCAACCCCACCAAGTGCAAAGTCATGAAGATTGGGGAAGGACAAAGAAGACCGCAGACAGAGTACAGCCTACGGGGGCCAGAGACTACAAACCTTACTCTAGGAAAAGGATCTCGGGGTGAGTATAACACAGGGCACATTTCCTCAGGTGCACATCAACTAAACTCCTGCAGTATACGGGCGACCAGCAAACCTAAGAATAGCATTTTGACATCTCAATAAGGAATCGTTCAGGACCCTGTACACCGTGTACGTTAGGCCCGTATTGGAGTATGCAGCACCAGTCTGCAATCCACACCTAGCCAAGCACGTAAGGAAACTAGAGAGAGTGCAAAGGTTTGCAACAAAACTAGTCCCGGAGCTAAGGGTCATGTCCAACAAGGAGAGGTTAAGGGAAATCGACCTGACGACACTGGAGGACAGGAGTAATAGGGGGATATGATAACGACATAAAATACTGAGAGCAAGCAAACACCTGGAGGTGTTCCAGAGACGAGACACAGTAACAAGGGGTCACAGTTAGAAGTTGAACACTCATATGAATCACAGGGATGTTAAGAACATAAGAACATAAGAACGAAGGAACACTGCAGAAGGCCTACTGGCCCATGCGAGGCAGGTCCAAGTCTCCTACCGGCTTAAGCCAATGCACCCAACCTAGTCAGGTCAGGTCACATTGACTTAAGGGAGGAACACGGCAACCGACCTGTTAGCACAAGCTATCAGGTCTAACTCACACCCACCCACATCTACTCATGTATTTATCCAACCTATTTTTAAAGCTACACAACGTTCTGGCCTCTATAACGGTACTTGGGAGTTTGTTCCACTCATCCACAACTCCATTACCAAACCAGTACTTTCCTATATCCTTCCTGAATCTGAATTTTTCCAACTTAAAACCATTGCTGCGAGTCCTGTCTAGGCTAGATATTTTTAGCACACTATTTACATCCCCTTTATTTATTCCTGTCTTCCATTTATACACCTCAATCATATCCCCCCTAATTCTACGTCTTTCTAGAGAGTGCAGTTTCAGGGCCCTTAGTCTATCCTCATAGGGAAGGTTTCTGATACATGGGATCATCTTTGTCATCCTCCTTTGTACATTTTCCAGAGAATTTATATCCATTCTGTAATACGGTGACCAAAACTGTGCAGCATAATCTAAATGAGGCCTAACCAAGGATGTATAGAGTTGAAGAACAACCTGAGGACTCCTATTATTTATGCTTCTTGATATGAAGCCAAGGATTCTATTAGCTTTATTGCGAACACTTATGCACTGTTGTCTTGGTTTCAGATTACTGCTAACCAGAACTCCTAAATCTTTTTCGCAATCCGTAATATTAAGATCTACATTATTTAGTTTATATGTGGCATGGTTATTGTCCTGTCCAACATTTAGAACTTTGCATTTGTCTATATTAAACTGCATCTGCCACTTCTCCGACCACTGCATCAGTCTATTCAAATCTTCCTGGAGTGCTCGAATGTCCTCGTCAGAATGAATTCGACGGCCTATTTTGGTGTCATCGGCAAACTTGCCGATGTCGCTCTTTATGCCCTCATCTATGTCGTTTATGTAGATTGTGAACAGCAGGGGGCCCAACACTGACCCCTGTGGAACACCGCTCGTGACGCTTCCCCACTCTGATTTCTCCCCATTTATGCAAACTCTCTGCTGCCTATTTGTCAACCATGCCTCTATCCAGGAAAAAATTTCTCCTCCTATTCCATGTGCTTTAATTTTCCTCAATAGTCTCTGATGTGGGACCCTGTCAAAAGCCTTACTGAAGTCCATATACACAATATCATATTCATTACCATGATCTACCTCCTCAAATACCTTAGTGAAAAAAGTTAATAAATTCGTAAGGCAGGAACGCCCCTTTGTAAAACCATGCTGAGATTCGTTGATTAATTTATGCTTTTCAAGATGGCTACGAACTGCCTCGGCAATTATTGTTTCCATAAATTTTCCCACTATGGAGGTTAGGCTTATTGGTCTATAGTTCGAAGCTAAGGACCTGTCACCTGTTTTGAAAATAGGTATCACATTTGCCATTTTCCACTTATCTGGCACCATGCCAGTTTGTAATGATATGTTGAAAAGATTAGCCAAAGGTGTGCTAAGCTCCTCTTTACATTCCTTTAGAACCCTTGCATACAGTTCATCAGGGCCTGGGGATTTGTTAGGTTTTAATTTATCTATTTGCCTAAGGACCATGTCACTTGTGACCCTAATAGTGCACATGTTAGGAAGTATTTCTTCAGTCACAATTGTCAGGAAGTGGAATAGTCTGGGAAGTGAGGTAGTGGAGGCAGGATCCATGCACACCTTCAAGAAGAGGTATGGTAAAGCTCATGGAGTAGGAAGAGTGACCTAGTAGCGGCCAGTGAAGAGGCGGGGCCAGGAGCTGTGAATCGACCCCTGCAACCACAACTAGGTGAGTACAGGCCAAGTGTTTTATCGATAAGTTCCTCTGACAAACGGTAACTACACACACACACACACACACACACACACACACACACACACACACACACACACACACACACACACACACACACACACACACACACACTAAGATGCAGCAGTTAGCAGTAGCAGGTGAGTCATGAAGCCAGAGAGGAAACTGATAAATGCAGCGGTCAGTGAGCCTGTGTGTACTGGACCACCACATTATTTTCCTAATATATCCTTTCAAGTGGGGGAGGATCTTCATGCCGTTGTAGAGCTCTTAATCCTAGGAACTGGAGCTACCTTCCTCAGATCAAACCTAATTACCTATCATTCCTCAGGCGCTGTGTAACTCTACATGTTTAGTTGTTGCTATGAATAATAATAATGATTATATATTATTAATACTCTAATATAAATGAAGAGTTAGCCCGTATCATCGCATCTTCGTGTTAGTTATGTGCGAGGCTTCACGCATTATTATTATTAGGGAAAAGCGCTAAACCTGTACGGGCCTTGAAGGGCAGCTCCGGTTCCTTTGATCAAGAGGATTCAGACGTTCAGAAATCCTTAGCCACGCTGGGAAGGAAAAACGTTTTGAGGTAGGCTGAGTGTGGTGGGCCCAGTGACCGCTAGAACACACCTGACACACCACACAATGAGTCACGCTAAGTTCAACTACCCACCCACTAGCCCACCTTCTCTGCAGCTGTCCTGTCTTCCCACACTACTGCCCCACCTTCATCCTCCACCCCCACCCCGGGCTCACTTGTACTCAGAGCTCGCACCGCTCCTGTACAATAAACAACCTGGGAATAAAAGTTTATGAAAAATGACGCTATAGCAGGATGGAAACTTCACAAAGGCAAGCGATAATTTGTATTAAAATTTTCGTTCTGCTGTAGTGTCCTCTTATGAGAAACCAACACTGCTTGGTCCCCGGGCGAGGCGAGACGTACAGTAAAGTGTACATACCTACTGTTTATGTTCGACCAAGAGTTGCTTCCGGAGGTCATAGCCCCAGCGACCCGGTTTAAAACTAGGCCTTTTGTAGGGAGGGCGTTAAAAAGTCGTGGTCCCTTAACACTGAGTTCTCTGTACTCATTGCTCCCCTATTTTTCACTAGAGGTATCCTGCATCATCTGCCAAGTCTCTTTCATAAGTAGTAATTTCGGTGTGCAGGGGACCAATCCCTCCAGTATCTTCCAGTTGTGTTTTATAATGTATCTTTCTCGCTTACGTTGCAAGGAAATTCAAGCACTCCCAGCAATTTAAGTGTCTGGTTGAGTTTATAAGAGATACGAAGGTTCTCTCTACATTTTCCAATTCGGCAATTTCACCTGCCTTGAGGGGAAGGGGCTATTAGTACACAGCAATACTCCAGCCTAAAGAGAACGATGGACCTACCACTATATATCAACTAAGAATAACAATACACAAATAACCCGCACATAGGAGACAAGTTTAATAAGTTCCAGTCACGGTATTGTGCCTTTTTTATTATTTACGAATAACAACCTCAGCTGCTGCCACCAACATATTACCACTACTATCAAAACTCAACCATCAACTCCATCTATTAATTGCAACCACAACTACCATTTGCTGTTATTACCATTATCACCACAAACTACTTTTTAACCGCAAAGAACTACCACCTTAAACCAGGTATGGAAATGGAGGGAAAGAAGCGAGGAGAGGGGGAAAGGGAAGCGAGAGAAAGAGGGAGGGGAACAGGACGCGAGAGAGGGGAGGGGAAAGCCAGGGAAGGAGTGGAAGGGGAATCCTGGGAGAGGGGAGGGTGGGGAATACGGGAGTACACGGCGTGTACCTACTTGTCATTTATTTTTAGTTTACAAAATGTTCATTTTCCACACCACTGATACCTTTTTATTACAGTAGTCATCCTTCCTCAACTGTCTACCAATTAACTACGATTTTCCTCCACGATAAAAATCGACACATCAATACTCTCTCTTTTTATGTTACGAACATTTGTTTTTAGTAAAATTGGATACACCAGCAGCTTGCCAGTACCTTCTTCTATATAACAGTTACACAGTGGGACTAGAAACTGTTTGTCTATCATATTCCATCACACAGGATAAGCCAGACATATAAGGATAAAATATGAGCCTGAACTAGAAGTTTTCTGTAGAGCAACGAGGATATCGTCAAGTTTTAAAGGTTCATCAACTATTGCAACTTCAAAGGTTTCTTTCCTGCAGTAGATACGAGAACTGTACAAATGAAAAGAATAAACGGAATGTAAATAAGTTGCTGAAAATATCTAACCAATAATACTCTTGGTAATGGATTTAATTTCGATACATTTAGATTTAGGAAATAGTGTTGTATGTAAATGAAAATCTTCGACTTTGGGTATCTTTACAAATAGATTAGAGTTTAGACAAATATTCGTGGGAATGGTTAAGTGAGATGCAACCTATATCTTACTGTATAAGTTGATTCTCACTGGATGGGATGACCTCGGCCCCGTGATCCAAGGTTCCACCGAGTAATATGACTAACACACTAGTCATGAGACATTTTCCCCTGAGGGATAAAATACCTCCTCACCCCCAGGGCTGGTTGGCTTAATGCAGTCTCTTCTTAGCGTTCTAATGCCTAGCTTCTCTGTTTTTAACTGTGTAGTGACTACAACATTAAATTAAGAACATTAGAATATATACCTACCAGAATATAGTCTAACCGAAATAGCGTACAAAGATGCCATGTTATAAATCATCAAATGCCTGTCTCTCCTGCAGGATTAGCTGGTGTCCCTCCACATCATACAAGGTCGAGTAGAAGCAGGTCATAAGAGGAGCCAAAGGGTTAATCCAGCAGCAGGAATCAAACTTGTTTCATCTGGTCAAGAGCTGGCTGGTTTGGTGTTCCACAACACCCTACACCTACTCAAACCTCCACCTCAACTAACATGTTCAAACCAACTTTAGTGGAAGCAAGAAATGATCAATTTTTTGTGAAGATCATAGGGGATAAATGCTTATGGAATTAGGTTTTATCTTACGTGTATCAATAGCCTATTAACATGCAGGTTGTGTGTGCAATTAAAACTTCACTGCCACCCATTCTACGACGTATACACAAGCTAAAATATACCAACCCATAACCACCAGTCACTTAACCACCACACAAACCAATAAAATCAATTACACCAGGTTAAAACATTCTGGATTTGTTACAAAGCATGGAGTTATACGAACGCTAAAACCAATTTGATAATGAATACTTTTATCTCTTCATTCACCTAACTAATCAAAGGAACCGAACTAATGACTGCAGTAGCTTGTCAGCAGCTTCTTCGGAGAACTTTGTTTACCGTTATGACAACTGTATTAAATTATTATTATTGCATTAAAAAAATATTGTTTATGCAACTCTTGGCCACTATTACCTCATTCCCTCAGGGAAGGTTCTTTTGATGCTGGTGAGGAGCTCTTAATTCAAGGAATTAGACTCGTCCTCCTCTTCCAAGTATCGAATCTGACTGCCATTCATTCCCCAGGCGCTATATGATTCTCACGGGTTTAGAGCGTTCCCCTAAATAATGACAATAATAATAATAATTTCCATGTTGATTGTGTGATCAACCAGGCTGCTGCTGCCAGCGGCTTGGTATTTGTGCTGTCCTTCTCAACGCTTCAAATATACCATCAAGAAGCCTGTAGGCTCGGGCTCAAATGACTTTTTCCAGACATTTTAACGATCTTGTGACTCTTGATATATATACTCTATTATTGTATATATATTCATGGGTAAGCACACAGTAGCTGAAGTACGGGAAACAATCAGATTTAATCTGAGAATGGGAAGGTTAGCTCCGCTTCCTTGAATCAAAAGATCACTAAGGTACGCCCCTTGAACGGCCATGTTTTAGAACAAAGGAGGGACTTTCCAGACAAGTTAAGTGGTTTACCTGCAAGCGACAACCTTCTTGGGTCTGGCCAGGTATATGCAGCGAGAATACAGCTGGTTTAACAGTCTTCATAAATGTAGGTAAGGATTACGGTGCCATCCTGCTCACCCCAAGATGGCGGATAAACAATTCTCAGTGATGCTTGTCTCACGTGACTTATGTTCATGTTGTTGTTGGTGTGAGTTCCATTCATGTTGAATCGCAGAGACTACACACGCCGGAAATTGCTTCAGACCACAAAGAAACCCAAGCGCCACCTAAGCCACCACCATCATATGGGGATCACCAGCTAATGAAGAAACCAACCACTACCACCAGCCACTGCAGAAGTCAACTGCTACCAGCAGCCAATAACAACCACTCAAAGAACCACACAAAAGCCAATAACCGCCACACAATATACTGCAGATACTAACTACTACTACCACCACCAGCAGTAGCCACTGCAGATACCAAACACCGCCACCACCAGCAGTAGCCACTGCAGATACCAAAAACACCACCGCTACCACCAGCAGTAGCCACTGCAGATACCAACCACCATTAACAAGAACAAATCGCTCTCACTAGAAATTGCAGACAGTGACGGCACTAAGAACCTGTATACCTACTTTACCATTACCCCAGGAATTCTCTCTCTCTCTCTCTCTCTCTCTCTCTCTCTCTCTCTCTCTCTCTCTCTCTCTCTCTCTCTCTCTCTCTCTCTCACACTCTCTCTCACACACACACACACACACACACACACACACACACACACACACACACACACACACACACACACACACACACACACACATACACACATACACACACACATACACACACACACACACACATACACACACACACACACACACACACACACACACACACACACACACACACAGAAAAGAAGGTGGAGAACTCACAAGAAACGATCAAGAGGTATGTGAGGAGCTCAACACGAGATTTAAGGAAGTATTTACAGTAGAGACAGGAAGGACTCTGGGGGGACAGACCAGATGGGGACACCAGCAAGGAATACACCAACAAGTGTTGGACGACATACATACAGATGAGGAGGAGGTGAAGAAACTGCTAAGGGACATCGATACCTCAAAGGCAATGGGACCGGACAACATCTCCCCATGGGTCCTTAGAGAGGGAGCAGATATGTTGTGTGTGCCACTTACCACAATCTTCAACACATCCCTGGAAACTGGGCAACTACCTGAGGTATGGAAGACGGCAAATGTAGTTCCCATTTTTAAAAAAGGAGACGGAAAAGAGGCACTAAACTATAGACCTGTGTCATTGACGTGTATAGTATGCAAAATTATGGAGAAGATTATCAGGAGGAGAGTGGTGGAGCACCTGGAACGGAACAGGAGTATAAATGCCAACCAGCACGGATTCACGGAAGGCAAATCCTGTGTCACAAACCTTCTGGAGTTTTATGATAAAATAACAGAAGTAAGACAAGAGAGAGAGGGGTGGGTTGATTGCATCTTCTTGGACTGCAAGAAGGCCTTTGACACAGTTCCTCACAAGAGATTAGTGCAGAAGCTAGAGCATCAGGCGCATATAACAGGAAGGGCACTGCAATGGATCAGAGAATACCTGACAGGGAGGCAACAACGAGTCATGGTACGTAATGATGTATCACAGTGGGCACCTGTGACGAGCGGGGTCCCACAGGGGTCGGTCCTAGGACCAGTGCTATTTTTGGTATATGTGAACGACATGACGGAAGGGTTAGACTCAGAAGTGTCCCTGTTTGCAGATGATGTGAAGTTAATGAGGAGAATTAAATCTGATGAGGACCAGGCAGGACTTCAAAGAGACCTGGACAGACTGGACACCTGGTCCAGCAAATGGCTTCTCGAATTTAATCCTGCCAAATGCAAAGTCATGAAGATAGGGGAAGGGCACAGAAGACCACAGACAGAGTATAGGCTAGGTGGCCAAAGACTGCAAACCTCACTCAAGGAGAAAGATCTTGGGGTGACTATAACACCGAGCATGTCTCCGGAAGCACACATCAATCAGATAACTGCTGCAGCATATGGGCGCCTGGCAAACCTGAGAACAGCATTCCGATACCTTAGTAAGGAATCATTCAAGGCACTGTACACCGTGTATGTCAGGCCCATACTGGAGTATGCAGCACCTGTTTGGAACCCGCACTTGATAAAGCACGTCAAGAAACTAGAGAAAGTACAAAGGTTTGCGACAAGGTTAGTTCCAGAGCTAAGGGGAATGTCCTATGAAGAAAGATTAAGGGAAATCGGCCTGACGACACTGGAGGACAGGAGGGTCAGGGGAGACATGATAACGACATATAAAATACTGTGTGGAATAGACAAGGTGGACAAAGACAGGATGTTCCAGGGAGGGGACACAGAAACAAGAGGCCACAATTGGAAGTTGAAGACACAAATGAGTCAGAGAGATAGTAGGAAGTATTTCTTCAGTCATAGAGTTGTAAGGCAGTGGAATAGCCTAGAAAATGACGTAGTGGAGGCAGGAACCATACACAGTTTTAAGACGAGGTTTGATAAAGCTCATGGAGCGGGGAGAGAGAGGGCCTAGTAGCAACCGGTGAAGAGGCGGGGCCAGGAGCTAGGACTCGACCCCTGCAACCACAAATAGGTGAGTACAAATAGGTGAGTACACACACAAAATCCCCTTCCCCTCCCAGAGCCAGCAGACTATCAGTCTCCATGACCTGACACCCATTAATTGCACCTGCTCTCTGCGGGGGACCCATAGAACAGGTGTTGTTGTTTGCCTAGACTCAGATTACCCCTATCCTGATACTCCCATTCCCAGCCCCTTTCCCCACCCCATCAGACTTAAGAGAACGAGTGGTGGATGCTTGTATGCTTTTCTGGCCACCCCCAAAAGACATAAAAGTCAGGCTTAACTTAGAACACTCAGTACCAGAGTATAAAACCCACAGCTAATCAAGCACGTTCAGAATCATGGAAAAAAAAATAAAGGTTAGCAGCTAAACTTGCTCTCGAACTCAGATGTGTGTTCATTATTAAATGAATTGAACCTGACGACTCCCATTAAATAACTTGAGAATGCCTCTTTTGTACGACTTCAATCTTTAACAGATGACACATCTTATGGCTCAGTTTTAATTTTCCAGTTTTATTCAACAAATTTTATTCAACATGGTTCCCATGTAATAACTGGAGAATGTCTCTTCTGATCAGCTTTAAACCTTAATGCTCGTATTTTAGAGAATTTCTTTGAATTGATCCTGGGCCAATTACCCAATTTCATCGAATAAATTAGAATAACTGAGATATTAGTTTTCATGCATGTTGCAACCCCTGAATGGGTTGTAATGATTATTATGTATATATATAATTATTACCTTTTCATTTAATTTTATACTGCTGATATTTGCGATAATAGCTAAATCGTAAATTTATTGCTTTATATTGTTATTTGACGTAGTTATGTTGTTAGGTAGGATGTAACATATGTGCTCAGTTCAAGTCTTGATTGTCTAACTACTGTAATTATCGCTCTTTGCTTGTTTCCCTGCCGGCTTCTTGTTGGGCAGCGACAGCAACCCACGGAGCTATCACGTGATCGAGGGGGGGGGTGTCCTCACCTCGCCTGTAGTATTCAGTCTGCTCTAGACTCTCTTGGGGGTTGGACAGATTGTCTGTCTCATTATTCTTGTTAGTTCTGTAGAACTCTGTTCACAGAACATTGTATAGACTTAGTGATTTTCGACGTTGTACTGAGGTTGTGTGTCACATAGACACTCTGAGCAACTCAGGTCCTGACCTAACTTGTACTGGTATCTGTGTATTATCACAGTCGGGGATTTTCTTATGCTGAACTTAGATTCAGTAGTATGGGAGTTTTGTGACTTGTGGAGGATCTGCAGATGGTCCCTACTTAGTGTCGTTATATTATCTCCTTGTTCCTGATTCTGTGTCGCAGTTGCTTGTTATATTGCTATTGGGCTTAGCATTCTTTTTGTTGTTCAAGCAGACTGTTCTGGTTGCCAGTCGGTCAAGAAGTTAGTTTATTTGAGAACTTTGTCAGTCACTTGTTTAAGTCTAGTTGAGTCGTGAGACAAAACGAACTACTTGGAGCACTTACACGCATACACAAACTTGTACATATTTGTAATATCTTATTAAATGTTAATGTACCAGACGGTACTTAAGAATTATAAATGTGATATGTGCTTTCAGCACAATAATATTGAACTCGAGAGAAGTGATATTATTTTGATTAATTTAATTTAATTTGATAACATACCTCTAGACTTAATAAATTTATTAAATTTTAATTTCTCTAGTTAGTAGCCTACCAGTTGTAATCCTGAAGCACTATTGAATAATACTGAATTCTAATGGATAATTGGACAAGGATACTGACTACTTGTTACGAAAACCCAGTAACAGGCTGGATGCTAGAAGGGCACTCCTTTCTAGTATTCACTGGAGATCTCTAAGCTTTTAGAATCGCGTTTTTTGTAACAAATGGGGGCCTTTCCTGGATGCTCTTGATCCAAGGTGTTGGAGAAATTGTCCAGTTTGACATACTAGTAACTCTATGATCAAACACTTTGAGTACTTTCCTAATCTGAAGACTTTGAGTTTAGTCTTGTACAACATACCAGGTGGATGTATGTACTTGACCGAGTCTCTTGATCCAAGGAGATGGAAATACTGTTTGAGTTCTAGCTCTAAGACAACCAACACTAAAATTCCTATTAGGATTATAGTTTCCCATAATCTCTCTCGTAGTACAATTATATTTTCTTTTCGTGATGTATGCCAAAGTGAAACAGTTAATTGATACTCTGACTTTGTCTGAGTTAAGTACATTAAAACTTCACACGTGTTGGCGAGTAGCCAAATATCTCGGTGTGACGTATAACAGGAATTACACCGCAGAAACTGTCAGAGCGTTAATTAAAGATATATTGTTTCCTGCTCATACAGAGATGTCTGATTATGATTCAGATTCAGAAAGCCTAGTGTCACAATTAGGAAGTATGACTCTACTTGATGACGTAGAAGAAAGAACAACTAAGGCAGAAGTGAGCCTAGTGTCTGAGCCTAGTGTAGCTCAGTTCTCGCTCACGCCTTCCCTCCTAACTGTTAGCTTGACGCAGCCTAATACTAGTACAGTGTATGCTACACCTGTATCTACTTATCATAGACCAGATCTAGACTCTCTAGGGACGGTTGGACGAGGTGCCCAACCTAAGGATCGTCCAGAAAGACATGTTAATTTCCCTACTCCTCCATTACCTACTGGTCCTATCTCTCAGGAACAGTTTGAGAGGTTAGAACGTCTCATTATGTTGCAGACTGCACAAATAGAGGCACAGAGGAAATTGAATGAAGATTTCCAAAGAGAAAATGTTCGTCTGGGAAGACAACAGACTGATAGATCACAGGACACATTTAATGTGCAGAAAGCTGCATCCATGGTTCCTAAGTTTTTTGAAAGTGACTTAGACACCTATTTTGATGTGTTTGAGAACCAGGCACGTGCTATGAACTGGCCACGTAAGCACTGGGCAACATTGTTGCATACAGCTTTGACAGGAAGAGCTCAAACTTGTACTGCTGCTTTACCATTTGCCAAGTACATTAGTTATGACGCTGTCAAACAAACTATTCTAGAGACATATAACTTGTTACCTGTGTTATCAAAGAGCATTTCGTACGTTACAACGACGACAAGATCAAACTTGTGTAGAATTTGCTCGTGAGAAAAAAGTTGCTTTTGAGAGATGGTCTAGAGCTGCCAAGTGTAACAACTACAACAGCCTTGTTCAGTTGTTACTACACGAAGAGTTTAACAACTGTATGTCTGCTAACATACAAGAATATCTGATCGATCATACTACCTCGGATATTCTGGAAACTGCAGCATTAGCAGACAATTATGAGATTTCTCACAAACTTGTACGTACTAAAAAACAGAAAAACAAGGTAACTAAAAATTGTCCTAGAAGTTGGCAACCTAAATCAGCTGCTCATTGCCGGCCTGATGTACCTGCTACTGTAACTTCTCGTACCTTTACCAGGAAAACTCACAATCCTGAATCTGTCTCTGTGGCTAGACAGAAATCTGATATCGAGAAAAAGAAATTAAAATGTACATATTGTAACAGAAAAGGACATGCTAGAGAGTATTGCTATAAGTTAGAAAGAGATGCGAGAGACAGTCGTGCGGCTGGCGCCCCCACTCAAGTCCAGCCCCCACTCAAGTCGTATCTTCTTCCGAGCAACAAAGGCACCAAAATCCTAGTAATATCTCTGCTCCTACTGTTTTAGATAATGTTACTCAGGATAGATGACTAGCGTCAGAAAGTGCATCTGACGAAAAGATTCGTTCAGCGATGAGTCCTTACTTTTCAAGAGGTAGAATAGGATTTGACGAATCACATCTGACTGAGATAATTACTTTCAGAGACACTGGCAGTTATCTCACGTTATTAAGAGAAGATGTACTGCCCATAACTGATGATACCTATTGCAAGATAGATGTATTGTTAGAAGCCTATGGAGGGGCTGTTATAAAAGTGCCTCTGCACAAAGTTTATATTCAAACAAGCTATTATACTGGTTATATTTCAGTGGGTATATCCAGTGGTGTATTTCCCATCAGGTCAGTGGACTTGTTGATAGGGAACGATATCCTTCATGCTGGTATATGTAAAGAACCACTTGTGATTGATAATAACACTGATGATAATTATGCCATTGAAGCTTGTAGAGAGAAGCCTATTTTATTTCCTCTCAGCGCAATTACTAGAGCTATGTCAAAGATACAACAACCATCCTTGTCTCCTGTTGAGTTAGTGGATGACAATGATTTGGGTTTGAATATGTTGTTTAGTGACACTCTGCGCCCAGGATCATTAACACAAACTCCCCCCCCCCCCGGTCATCAACCTAGTCAGGACACAACTGACGTTAAATTTCTAACTCATGATGATTTAATCAAGGATCAGTTTGTTGATCAGTCACTGGAAAGACTAAGAGAGATAGCAGTTACTGAAAGTGAAGCAAAGGATCTCGATAATTGTTACTATTATAGTAACGGTGTACTGATGGAGAAAAATACATGTAAGTTGTCAGCTGATAGTGTTTCCACCACAGTCAAGCATCTCGTTGTGTTACCAGTTACATTTCGTGAACAAATCATTGATTTTGCTCACAATAGTCCCATTGGAGGACATTTGGGTGTCAAGAAGACACTCGGTAAACTGGCAAAACATTTTACTTGGCCAAAGATGAAGGAAACAGTAGCTGATCATGTGCGACGTTGCCACGTGTGTCAAGTGACAGGCAAGCCAGCGCACACACCTCCACCTGCACCTCTCATTCCTATCACCGTGGATGGTGAACCATTCTCACGTCTTATTATTGATTGTGTTGGTCCTTCGCCTAGAACCAAACTAGGAAACCAATACTTATTTACTATTATGGACGCTGCAACTCGCTATCCCGAAGCTATTCCTATGAGAAAAATTAATGCTCGTGCTATTGTGAGAGCGCTGATGAAATTTTTCTCCCAGGTTGGATTGCCACGAGAGATACAATCAGATCAGGGATCTAATTTCACTTCTAAGATCTTTCGAGAAGCATTATCCCACCTAGGAATAAAGTCTGTACTTTCAACCAGTTATCATCCATAGTCACAAGGTCCTCTAGAGAGATTTCATCAGACACTGAAGTCCATGATGAGAGCTTATTGTGAACATTTTTCTAGAGACTGGGATGAGGGTATACCTTTTCTTCTGTTCGCTATGAGAGAAAGTGAGCAAGAAAGTCTCGGATTTAGTCCATTTGAATTAATATTCGGACACCAGGTGCGTGGTCCTCTCGCAGTGTTGAAAGACGTGTGGACAGGAAAATCAAATCCATCATTGAGTACTTCACCTTCATTAATGCAGCAACATTTGACAGCCGCTAGAGAGCTAGTTTCGAAAAACCTAGTTTCAGCCCAAGCTAAAATGAAGCAACATTATGACAAGCGTGCTGTCTCTCGCTCTTTTAAAGCAGGAGATAAGGTGATGGCTCGGAAATTAGTACCAGGTCATGCTCTACAAGCCAGGTATGATGGTCCCCTGGAAGTAGTGAAAAAGCTTAGCGACGTAAATTATTTGGTACGTACGCCTGGGAAAAAGAAATCTAATCATGTGTACCATGTTAACCAGCTTAGGCATACTACGCTAGTCCTCTACCTACTACTTCTATTCTTCCTAGGACAGAGGAAGAAAACGCCAGTCTACCTGACATCTCTAGAGGTATAGAGGTTCGTTTAGAAAATTCAGTGACTCTACAATCACTAGACGATTTTCTTAGTAATCTTGGAATTGATAAAGCTGGTGATATTAAAAACATGATTTTGCATTTCCCTGAATTGTTCGGTGATGTTCCTAAACGTTGTACTCTGGGTGTACATGACGTTGATGTACAGGGAGCATTACCCATTAAGCAATCACCATACAGAATGAGTCCAACGAAGCATAAAGCATTGAGAGAAGAGGTTGATTTTCTGTTATCTCACGGACTTACTGAACGCAGTAAAAGTCCATGGGCATCTCCCTGTATTTTAGTGCCTAAACCTGACGGTAGTTTCAGGATGTGCACTGATTACAGGAAAGTGAACTCTGTCACCTTGCCTGATGGTTATCCTCTACCTCGCATTGACGACCTTATTGACCGTGTGTCAGGAGCCCAGTTTGTCAACCGTTTAGATCTCTTACGAGGCTATTATCAAGTCCCGCTTACTGAACGTGCTCAAGAAATATCTGCTTTTACTGTTCAAGATGGATTGTTTAACTACCTCGTCACCCCCTTCGGCCTATGTAATGCGGCTTCTTCATTCCAACGTATAATGAACGAGTTGACCCACAATTTAGAAAGAGCATTGTTTGAGAGACTGGCGCACTACAACTTCACTGTTAACTTAGCTAAATGTAGTTTTGGTCAAGCCAAGATTACCTATCTAGGCTTTTGTATCGGCCAAGGTGAGGTTGCTCCTATTGAGGCTAAGGTTCGTGCAATTTCTGAATTTCCAGTGCCACAGGATAGGGAGTACAGAGATTCCTGGGTATGGCAGGATATTATCGCAGGTTCTGTCCAAACTTTTCTCAGATTGCAGCTCCTCTCACTGAGCTTACTAGTAGCAAAGTTCAGTTCACCTGGACTAGAGATTGTTCAGACTCATTCAAAAGGTTGAAGCGCTTGCTATCCTCTGCTCCTGTGTTGAAAAGTCCTAATTTTAATCTTCCCTTCTTTTTACATATAGATGCGAGTGGCTATGCAGTGGGTGCTGTGCTGCTCCAACAGTCAACATCCACTGATATTCTCCATCCTATATGTTACTATTCATCTAAGCTCAAACGACACCAGAAAAATTATGCTCTAGCTCTTGTGGTGTCCTTGGAACATTTTGACGTGTATTTGGGCACTTCCCCATTTAAAATTAACGTTTTTTCTGACCACAATCCACTCACTTATATAAATACTATGAAGAGTAAAAATGCTAGGATCATGAGGTGGGCTCTCAGAATCCAACCTTATTCTATTAGTATAAAACACATAAGTGGTCATTGTAATGTAATTGCTGACGCTCTGTCACGTCCTTAATAATTATCAGTTACATTAAATTTACGTAATTTTATGCCTAAATACCTTTTGTTACTTGCTATGTCAAATTCAGTAAAGTAACTTAATCCCTCCAGCCCATATTAACTATATATACTCATGGATCTTCAACTTCCTAACAAATCGAACACAAAGAGTAGTGGTCAACAGAGTTAAATCGGAGGCTGCCATAGTGAAGAGCTCTGTTCCACAAGGCACAGTACTCGCCCCCATCTTATTCCTTATCCTCATATCAGACATGAACAGAGATATACACCACAGCACCATATCATCCTTTGCGGATGATACTAGGATCTGCATGAGGCTGTCATCTGCTGAGGACGCGGTTAACCTCCAAGAAGATATAAACAAAGTTTTCCAGTGGGCAACGGTAAACAATATGATGTTCAATGAGGACAAATTCCAACTACTCTGTTATGGAAAACTGGAGGAGATAATAACTAGAACAGAGTATACTACTGACTCCGGCCATACAATAGAGCAGAAAAATAATGTAAGGGACCTGGGAGTAGTAATGTCTGAGGATCTCACTTTCAAGGATCACAACAGTGCCACGATCGTACGTGCAAAGAAAATGATAGGATGGATAATGAGAACTTTCAAAACAAGAGATGCCAAGCCCATGATAATCCTTTTCAAATCACTTGTTCTCTCTAGGCTGGAATACTGCTGTACATTAACATCTCCATTCAAAGCAGGTGAAATCGCAGATCTAGAGAGTGTACAGAGATCCTTTACTGCACGTATAAGTTCTGTCAAGCACCTTAACTACTGGGAACGCTTGGAAGCACTTGACTTGTACTCGTTGGAACGCAGGAGGGAGAGATATATCATAATCTACACTTGGAAAATCTTGGAAGGAATGGTCCCAAATCTGCACACAGAAATCACTCCCTACGAAAGTAAAAGACTGGGCAGGCGATGCAAAATGCCCCAATAAAAAGTAGGGGCACCATTGGTACACTAAGGGAAAACACCATAAGTGTCCGGGGCCCAAAACTGTTCAACAGCCTCCCATCAAGCATTAGGGGAATTGCCAATAAACCCCTGGCTGCCTTCAAGAGAGAGCTGAACAGATACCTAAAGTCAGTGCCGGATCAGCCGGGCTGTGGCTCGTACGTTGGACTGCGTGAGGCCAGCAGTAACAGCCTAGTTGATCAGGCCCTGATCCATCGGGAGGCCTGGTCATGGACCGGGCCGCGGGGGCGTTGATCCCCGGAATAACCTCCAGGTAACCTCCAGGTATGTCTAATTATTATATTTATATATTCACAGTATTGTTGTGTGTAAGGAGACATAAGCTGAGTGATGAGTGGGTAGTGTGGTGTGGGCGATGTACTGCGTGACGCAACACTGTCCTGCCGCAGACCTCCCCCCTCACTACACACCTTAAGCTGTTTCATACTCAGATGTCCATACTACATAGCATTCCACAACCACTACTTAAGAGTGGAATGCAGTCTCCTCTACTATGATCGAGCCTCATCGTGTCAGGCTCATCTACGCTATCCTGTCTCTACACTGATGTACATAACCACGAGTATGCAGAGATACGATACTGTGTACTGCCCTAGTCTAGGGGCATATCCTAGTGAAACTGACACTGTTGAATGATAGAAGTGCTTGGCACAAGAGTGACTCTGATTAATATTTATATTAAATTGTATTGATATGAGTAATCAGTAATAATGTGAAAGACATTAATGCAACTCCTAGTGCGACCGTCTGTCATGTTGGGGGGGGTGTTGCAACCCCTGAATGGGTTGTAATGATTATTATGTATATATATAATTATTACCTTTTCATTTAATTTTATATTGCTTATATTTGCGATAATAGCTAAATCGTAAATGTATTGCTTTATATTGTTATTTGACGTAGTTATGTTGTTAGGTAGGAGGTAACATATTATGTGCTCAGTTCAAGTCTTGATTGTCTAACTACTGTAATTATCGCTCTTTGCTTGTTTCCCTGCCGGCTTCTTGTTGGGCAGCGACAGCAACCCACGGAGCTATCACGTGATCGAGGGGGGGGGGTTGTCCTCACCTCGCCTGTAGTATTCAGTCTGCTCTAGACTCTCTTGGGGGTTGGACAGATTGTCTCATTATTCTTGTTAGTTCTGTAAAACTCTGTTCACAGAACATTGTATAGACTTAGTGATTTTCGACGTTGTACTGAGGTTGTGTGTCGCATAGACACTCTGAGCAACTCAGGTCCTGACCTAACTTGTACTGGTATCTGTGTATTATCACAGTCGGGGATTTTCTTATGCTGAACTTAGATTCAGTAGTATGGGAGTTTTGTGACTTGTGGAGGATCTGCAGATGGTCCCTACTTAGTGTCGTTATATTATCTCCTTGTTCCTGATTCTGTGTCGCAGTTGCTTGTTATATTGCTATTGGGCTTAGCATTCTTTTTGTTGCTCAAGCAGACTGTTCTGGTTGCCAGTCGGTCAAAAAGTTAGTTTATTTGAGGACTTTGTCAGTCATTTGTTTAAGTCTAGTTGAGTCGTGAGACATAACGAACTACTTGGAGCACTTACACGCATACACAAACTTGTACATATTTGTAATATCTTATTAAATGTTAATGTACCAGACGGTACTTAAGAAATATAAATGTGATATGTGCTTTCAGCACAATAATATTGAACTCGAGAGAAGTGATATTATTTTGATTAATTTAATTTAATTTAATTTGATAATATACCTCTAGACTTAATAAATTTATTAAATTTTAATTTCTCTAGTTAGTAGCCTACCAGTTGTAATCCTGAAGCACTATTGAATAATACTGAATTCTAATGGATAATTGGACAAGGATACTGACTACTTGTTACGAAAACCCAGTAACAGGCTGGATGCTAGAAGGGCAGTCCTTTCTAGTATTCACTGGAGATCTCTAAGCTTTTAGAATCGCGTTTTTTGTAACAATGCAACAGTTTGTGAATGCCTCATCTGCCTTCAAACCTTCAACAGTGGTGTATCTTAGCTGTTCTTTTCTGAGTATATACTGTCAAGTAATGTATGTATTAAATGATAAAAACCATTGGTGGGCGAATCGTTGCCCCAGCAAATATATCTAAAGTTGCATATGTGTCCATTTTCCTATTATCGGTATTACTACCCATAATTACACAAGATACCTATTACCCGATGAGACAAACCTCAAGTCTTGTTACAACAAGTCTAGTAGTCAGGCACTACAGTTTCTGATCATTAGCCCAGAGACGTGTGTCAAATCCTATTACCAAATATGTTTGAGCAAACCCCGAGTGACAACTGTGAGCATCAGCTTCCAATCAGGACCACTGTCACCTCGTAGGTATATTTTCATAATAGGAAAAATTAAGAAAAGGAATTGCTACATGCCCATGCTCTACATGTCCTACTCTTGCAATTGTTCATTTCTTGTCAGGTGTACTAAAACTAATGTAAAAATTAAACCAGGCTTAAGAATAGACTGGAATTTGAAAGAAAGCATCGGCACAAACATATCGATTAATAACAGGATAAGCACAAATCGCGTCAGTTTACGATTTTGGGAAAATGCGGACACAAGGACCCAATTATTATTATTATTATTATAATCAAAAAGAAGCGCTAAGCCACAAGGGCTATACAGCACAAGGACCCAATAAATTACTTGCTTTGAACTACAGCTTCTTCCGCTACCTCTAAGTAAACAGCTACTCTCCCCATATCTCCGTTATTCCCGAGAAAACAGCCTTAACTGCAGACAACTGCTACAACCCCATCCACCTGTGCGCGCCCTTCAATAGACAGCCCTCCCCGGCCTTGCCTCACCTGGAGTGCGGAGGTAAACAACACCAGGTCGGTGGCGGCCACATATCATTGAGCATCACAGCAGACGTTTTCCCAGGCAGGCCGCCCGCTGATCATCTCTGACACACTGATCCCAGATATGATAGTGGCTTACAACCTGTGATAAACGTTATGATAGCGTCCAGATCCTCTAAGATAGCTAAGGAATGTCAGGAGAGCAAGCTCAACGATGGTTTTCTTTCCGCCAAAAAAAAAAAAAAAAGTTATCAGCGTAACAAATAAATGAGAATTTAACCAGCCTAAAGTGATATATAAAGTTATAGATAATTATCCATTTCCTTAAACAACTATATTAAGACAACATCCGAATGACCATATACTACAACATTACACACTTGATAAAAATAATTTTAAAGGGAAGGAAGACGTTTATAAGACTAACAGAGCGCTTTGATCCAGAACATGCAGTGCTCTCAAGTGCACTCACGCTAAAACCATCCCTTTAAAAACTAGCATACAAAAAATTCTATACTATACGAAGGGTGTACTTACCCCTTCCATCTCCCTCCGTGAGGTCGATGATACCATCTCTGGAGATGTTGCCCCTGGCTTCTGAAGAAGACGTGGGTGTCAAGATGGGCTGGCCGTCGGGTGTGGTAGCTGGAGTAGACCAATTACGGCCATGACTTGGGTTGGGTGTCAGGGTGATTGGGAATCTGGGAACGGGGGCACGAGGTAGTACAGACGCTCTCATTTGTTCTGGGCAGGAGCGCACCCGTCGGCGATTTATAGGTTTCCAGTCTTCCTTTTGTGTATTGGGCTCGATTTCTTCCTTGGTTAGAACCGGGGGCTTCATTTCTTCCTTGTGACGCTGTTCTTTAACAGCCAAGTGATGTGTAGGTCGATGTCGTGCGTGGGGGATGGCTATGGGTGGGGTAACACCCAGCTGAGGAACAGTAGCAGCGGCTTTAGGCTCGTCTTCATCGCTGGAAAAGGTGAAAGAGTTTGCGGAAGAGGGTGATGGCACATATCCGGAGTCACGGCCGCAGCCTAGTGAATGCAGGGTTATCATCCCCCCGGGGTCCTCCGTCCTTGGAGTCGAGGAGCTGAGCAAGTTAGTCAGGACTAGGGTGGGCGGGTGAGGCTCTGGCACGCTGAAGGTAGGGTGAAGCCTGGTAATGATGCTGGTGGTGTCGGCATAGCGGTGACTGCTCACACTCCATGAATCGTAGCCAGTATGCCGATGAGCCGACCCTTGACATACCTGGTCATTCTCGCCCAGTCGCTTACCACTCGTTCCGCTCAACACCACCTGCACCAACCGAACAACTCAACCATCGAATCAAGATAAAAGCTTACACATCTACAAATTCTGTGGTATTAACACCGTTACTTTTCACAGTACAATGTAATATTTTAGCCCATCAGTCAAGTATCTATATACACATTTCAAACATAACTTACATCAGGTGAATAAAATTTTTAAAATACTTAATTTTACATGTATATTATTATTAAAAAGAAGCGCTAAACCTACAAGGGTCATACAACGCAGCTTTACATGTATAAAATGTAATATGCTGCACACAAGACTATTTTTCACTGTCCAACTATACACACCTAAACATTAACGCATGGCACGTCAGGTTATCCATCATTAAAAAAACATGAGAAACACTATACCAGTAAGGATCAACAGCGCCTGAAGGAATGAGAGGCAACCAGGCTCGATCCACTGAAAGTAAGGAGAGATCCAATTCTTTGCATCATAAGCTCCCAACCTACATCATGGTAAAGGGCCAAAGGAGGAACGCATTCAAATAATTTTTCAGTTGTATTTCTGTTAATCAGGCGGAGGACCCTGATACAAGAAGGTATATACACATCAGTTAAGTGTGCACAATACACAAATAACCCGCAGGAGAAAGAAGCGTATGACAACGTTTCGATCTGATTTGGACCATTTACAAGTCACACTAACATCTGAAGGTGAGGGAGCCGGTATATATAAGCTTCTTTCTATGTTCGGGTTATTTGTGTATCGTTCCAGTCGCTGTATTGTGCCTTTTTATTTCAGTGTGTACAGTTAGGAAGAATGTCTGGGAATCAGCGAACGCCAGATCGAGCTTCCGCCCGTCCTTTTGCTGAATGACCCACACGGGTTTAGCTCTCCACATACACAACAAACTCACCGTGTTGCGCTGAGGAACTGGTGGAGGCGGCGGCCTCTGGTAGTCACACTCAGTGCCGTCGTCCTGGTCTTGCAGCATCATAGACGACGCCTCAAACACATCGTCGGCGATGTCGTCATCGTTCTCGTCGTGCTGAATGTCGTGGTCGCTGTCGTCTACCGTCCACATGTCCGCTGACACCACATCAACCTGTTACCAACAGAATATACACAACATTTCGGCAAAGGAATCATTCACTGTAAGACATAACAGCGTAGACTAGAAGTAACGCTACCATGAAAGCTCAGTTAAGAAGTATGTGGCGCTACCACAGAGCACCTTCCTGATCAAACATGTTAAGAAACTGGAGAAGATGAAAAGGTTTGCGATGAGACTGGTACCTGAAATGAGGGATACGGAAGGAACATAGCTAATAGTACCAGAAGCCTGTTTTGACATCATTAGATACACAGGATACAACTTCCAGCTGGGTTCACGTTTTTAACATATTTGCCTATTATGGTCTTTCTGGATGTGACCCATAGCAGTCGAGAAGGCCTGGATAACAGTGAATCACCGGAAGATATTTTTCACTCGTGGTATAAGATAAGATTTGTTCAGATTTTTAACCCGGAAGCTTAGACACCCAAAATAACCCAAGAGTGTCAGTGCATCATCAAGGACTGTCTTCTTTCCACTGGGGTCCTTTAATCTCCCCCCCCCCCAAGGATGCGACCCAAATTAGTCGACTAACACCCAGGAACCTACTGCTAGGTGATCAGTGACAGGTGATATGCAGTCTAAACAGTTCTCGTGTGGTAGATAGGCATTAGACCCAACAAACCCGGTTAGACAATATTCGCCCCGGCTAAGTGTATAATATCACATGCATATTATCACAATAATAGGAGTCCTCAGATTGTTCTTCAACTCTATATATCCTTGGTTAGACCTCATTTAGATTATGCTGCACAGTTTTGGTCACCGTATTACAGAATGGATATAAATGCTCTGGAAAACATACAAAGGAGGATGACAAAGTTGATCCCATGTATCAGAAATCTTCCCTATGAGGATAGACTGAGGACCCTGAATCTGCACTCTCTAGAAAGGTGTAGAACTAGGGGGGATATGATTGAGGTGTATAAATGGAAGCCAGGAATAAATAAAAGGGATGTAAATAACGTGCTGAAAATATCTAGCCTAGACAGGACTCGTAGCAATGGTTTTAAGTTGGAAAAAAATCAGATTCAGGAAGGATATAGGAAAGCACTGGTTTGGTAATAGAGTTGTGGATGAGTGGAACAAACTCCCAAGTACAGTTATTGAGGCTAAAACATTGTGTAGTTTTAAAAATAGGTTAGATAAATACATGAGTGGGTGTGAGTTGGACCTGATTAGCTTGTGCTACTGGGTCAGTTGTCGTGTTCCTTCCTTAAGTGAATGTGACCTGACCTGACTAGGTTGGGGCATTGGCTTAAGCCGGTAGGAGACTTGGACCTGCCTCGTATGGGCCAGCAGGCCTGCTGCAGTGTTCCTTCTTTCTTATCTTCTTATTTACAGGGTTGGCTAATAACTTAGCGGAAGGCCTCCGTCAGATGACCAGAAATTCACAGAGTAGGTGATACAATTAATGAAGAGAAGAGGGGGAGGGGACACATTTGGATCATCAGGAAACAGGAGTCTGACGCTGCTCTTTGTCACTGATGACCCACTAGAGTGACTAGATGGTTAAGCAACCACTGTTGCACCAATGCTTGGTACCAGTATTTAGGCAACCGCTGCTTTACAGGTGCGATGTGCTTTTGATAAAAACATCCGCTGGCTAACCGGACCTAAGTTTTATTCCCTGGCAAGTAAAATGTTACCATTCACCCAGGGGCCAAAAGACTTCAGGGTGAAAAAATTCATATATCGTAGGATGTAGGATGAACAACCAGGGTGGGAACATTAGGGCGTGTTTTCCTATGATACCTGCTGCTTGTTCGCCTAGCAGTAAATAAGTACCTGGCTGTTAGCCGACTGGTGTGGGTAGTATCCTGGGGACAAAATAACCTAATTTGCCTGAAATGTTCTGCATAACAATGAGCTTTCTATATATTATGCCTCTAATGTCAGTTAGGCCTGTATACGTTGTACATATACGTATAGAAATAAATAATAATATTATTATCCTAAGTCAAATCTGTTTTAAGCCAAAACGATCGAAGTTTTTTACGTCACTCAGGGCGAGAAACGTTTCTGACTAACACACCCTGCAGTGGGAAAGATCACATAGATAACACGTCTAAGAAGCTGATACACATCCTGTATATCAAACTACTAAGGTACACATGTCCTGTACAATGTATATCAAACTACTAAGGTACACATGTCCTGTACAATGAACCTCGTAATGTTTCACAATCACATCCTTAGGTTGCATTAACAGATACGAAGAATCATCACAATAACGCAGTTAAAGACCTTCAAATAAAATTATATATTGAGAAATATTAAGAGTAGGATTAGTACGATTTTAAAAGCACTGGGCTACATTCAGCACTTTGAACATTATAAACAATAAAAAGTATCCTAAATAAATTTAATTAAAAATTCATTACATATACTTTACAATCGCTGCCCAAGACAGCTACGTCCTCACAGGCATCAAGGTAATTATAATACTTCGATGTAAATGTAATATTCCTATACACTGTGTGCTGTGCATACTAGGGGCATTCAGTTTAGTGTACCTTTGTTGTACAATGAACTGCAGTAACTTCTTGGTCTGTTTGCTAAACAACTAGTATTAATAAATATTTATTTAGGCTTTGGAAACTTTTTTTTTTACAGTGGTCTTGAGGGCTTACAGATGTTACGGGCACATACAAGTTACATTCTGTGAATTTAACCTATGATAACCTAATAAAGGCGAACAAAATGACTTACATCCAGTGACGTCCTTTAATAATTTCATTTTTCAAAAAATGAAATATACTGCATATTCCTAAAATTCATAAGAATAATTTAAATCCATCGATACCCATTTTCTTTGTCTCATCCTTACATCCTTAGCAATTTGCATCTCGTACAATACACAGTACATTACTATTACACAATGTTTATCACGATGCAGCATTAACAAAAAACACACCCTCTCTCCTTTCTGCAGCTTTCCCTGCCAGGTGTTTTAACCTCAGCCTTTAATTGGCTAATGCCACTACTGGCCTGGATATGATTAGGCAAGTTCTTCCAGTCATTTATTGCTGTACAAAAGGCAAGTTAATAAATTAAGATAGCTAAACAATGTGACAAACTGTATTTCCATTGCCGTCCTTATCTCCAGAAGTTTCAACCTGGGCACTTTAGGCTATAAGTGAAACTGTAAACAAATGGTTCAGAGAGCCGACATGATGATCGAGACACTTGTGCAACACTTGGGACTCTTTACTGAGGAAACGTTTCGTCAACAAGTGGCTTCCTTAATACGGTACTGAGATAAATGGCGAAACGTTTCCACCATAAAAATTCCCCAAGTGTTGCGAAAGTGAAACGTATGAAGGTACGAGGTAACACAAGGTAGTGTTTGCCCTCTAGTACCATGCTGACTTAAGACTCCTAATGCTTTAAAAATTAGTGTTAACGTAGTCTGAGGCAGGTTGTTGGCATGACATAATTTCAGTAGTTTGACTATCTTTACCACTTTTAGTATCGATATCTTGTGTTGCACTTCCTGATCGACATGTTTCCTTACATCAGTGTTCATATTTCTGAATAACATGTAATGTGGTCTTCATGTAGTTCGTCAGAGAACACCATGAGCTGAATGACATTGTTGAAAACCATAACAATTTTGGGTGTATTAGTTGACATTGTTTCCCTAAGAGGGGGAGAGGGGCGGATACGGGGGAGGAAGAAAAGGAAGGAAAAGGGGAAAGGCGAGGAGGGAGAACAGAATAAGGGAAGGGGGAGGGATGGAAGGGGACAAGGGGGAGGGATGGAAGGGGACAAGGGGGAGGGAAGGAAGGAAAGGGACAAGGGGGAGGGAAGGAAGGAAGGGGACAAGGGGGAGGGAAGGAAGGGAGAAGGAGAAAGGATACCTGTACCTTTGATATACATTGATGTTTCGAGATTTACCCTGCATCCTGCAGCCCGGCCATGGGCCAGGCTTGTCTGGTGCTTGCCTGGTCAACCAGGCTGTTACTGTTAACGCCCACTGCCCCCGCACATCCATCACAGCCTGGCTGATCCGGCAAGGTCAGGAAGCCTGTAGTACCAGTGATTGCTTGTGATATATTTCTAGTTTTTTAATTAGTATGACCCAGCCTGTGGCCAGAAGGAAAGTGAAGGATGGAAGGTGAAGGAAAGTGAAGGATGGAAGGTGAAGGAAAGTGAAGGATGGAAGGTGAAGGTGAGGAAGGGAAGCAAGAAGAGATGGATAACAATAAAGGAAGGTGGTGGTCCATGTAACAGGTGAACACAGTAACTACACATCAATCATCGCCTACAACACACTCCTAAACCTTCGCTCAAACAAACTTAACATCAACATTACCCACAATAAAACCTTTCAAGTGAGTCAAAACACCAAAAAAAATGAATAAATATATATATAAATATATATATAATACAAGAATATAAAGGTAGTCAGTCTTACAGACGTCATGTCAACACGTACTTTGAAAACCACTTTACTTACTAGTTCCTGAGACATACTGCATATGTTAGCCTCTCCACTAACAAGAAAATCCCCAGGTGATTTTCTGTACTGATGAAGTATTATTAAAAGAAGAATCACAGTTCAGTTAGGCGATAATAAACTCCTCTAACTCCTCACTAACACTCCCCCTCTGACACTACTCACTACACTGCCGCTGCCGGGTAAGACCTTTATTATTTATATACCAGATTCTCTTGTAACCTTTGTAAAATTAAACTTTACAGCCTTTTAAATTCATTATTTATATTTATTCAAAGTTTATATTTAATCCCAGACTGCGTAGAGCGCGTCTATATATTTATAAACTGACTGCGAGATTTTAGTGTAAAAAAATAAAGTGTTCGTGCGTGTGGCAGAGCAGTGTCAAGGTTACCAGCGTGTTGTGTCGTGTTTCCCGCCAGCAGGTGCCTCCCCTCCCCACCTGAAGGGCTCTTCTTCCAGGGAACTGGAGCTACCCTCCACTTTCTTGGATCAAGCTTGATTGGCTTTCACTCCTCAGGCGACGTTTGACCCTTACGGGGTGAGCGCTTCTACATATTCCGGCAGCAAGTGCAAAATCAACACTGCAATTTAGACTATTATTATTATTATTATTATTATTATTATAGGTCAAGGGAAAGCGCTAAACCCATAGGGGTTATTCAGCACTTGGGGAATGGGAGGCAATCAATTTTGCTACAAGGGGAGTATACTTGGAGTGTGTTCTGGGGTCTGCGCCCCTGCGGTCCAGTCCATGTCCAGTCCTCGCGGTGGCTCAGGACCTGATCAACTAGGCTCTTACTGCTGGCCGCACGTAGTCCAGTACCCGATCAGCCCTGCTGATCAGGTACTGACTTCAGGTATCTATGCAGCTACAGTTCATTCTTGAAGACAGCCAGGGGTCTATTGGTAATCCCCCTTATGTGTGCTGGGAGGTTGTTGAACAGTCTTGGGCTCCTGACACTTATTGTTTTCTCTTAGCACTCCTGTTTTTCATTGGGGGGATATTGCACTGTCTAGCTAGTCTTTTCCTTTTATAGGCAGTGATTTCTGTGTGAAGATTTGGGACTAGTCCCTCTAGGATTTTCCAGGTGTAAATTATGATGTGTCTTTCTCGCCTGGGTTCCAAGGAGTACAGGTCAAGGAACTTCAAACGTTCCCAGTAATTAAGATTCATGACCGAACTTATAGATTTTCCTGTTACAGTCGTACAGCAGGAGGATAGTACCTCCCTGGATGAGTATTGTCTACCAACCTACTATCATAATCTACTAATCTGCTACCATAATCAACCAACCTACCATAATCAACCAGCTTACCACACCTGGCAGACCAGATTGCCCAGAACTGCATTGATAGTATAATCCCTACACATATTTATGATTGTTTAAGATACTAATCACTATAGATGTGAATGGTGCTATAATGTTTATACTATACTGATGTTAATACCTGTTGTAGATATTAAGTGTGATCATAGAAAAGGAATTAATGTATTTAATCAGCACTGAACTACAGATAGGCCTAGTGTAGCTGAATTAGCAGCCTGATGCCCGTGGACACACTGGTTTCAAGGTGCCCCCAGGGCACAATGGGCTCAAGGTGCCCCCAAGGCACACTGGTCTCAAGGAGACTTACCATGAGTTCATAAGAATCGCCGGAAATAGCAAGTTAGGGTCCGTTCCTGGCTGCCCACTACCACTGTTATACCCACCACCAGACGAGCCTGGCCCATGGCCGGGCTTCAGGAGTAGAAAAACTCTCATCAAAGGTATATCAAAGGTAAAGGTATACCACACCTGACATACCCACCATCTGTTGTACCTACCACCACTATTATATCCCCCACCACTCTTGTAACCACCTTCATCTTAAACATGAGCCTGCTACCTTGAAAATTCTCATCACCACTGAAAACATTAGGGAGGTGGGACTTTCCCACTAGATATAAAGCGGAATATAGCTGATAAGACACTCGTTAGGTTAGGTTAGGTAAGGTTCGTCAGGAAACAGGACAATCACCACCATCACCCTGCACCACAGTTACCGCCATCACCCTACACGACAGTCACCACCATCACCCTGCACAACAATCACCACCATCACCCTACACGACAATCACCATCATCACCCTGAACAATCACCACCATCACCCTGCACAATAATCACCACCATCACCTTACACTACAATCACCATCATCACCCTGAACAATCACCATCACCCTGCACAACAATCACCACCATCACCCTGCACAACAATCACCACCATCACCCTGCACAACAATCACCACCATCACCCTGCACAACAATCACCACCATCACCCTGCATAACAATCACCACCATCACCCTGCACAACAATCACCACCATCACCCTACATGACGATCACCATCATCACCCTGAACAATCACCATCACTCTGCACAACAATCACCACCATCACCCTGCACAACAATCACCATCACCCTGCACAACAATCACCCCACACTCCACAACAATCACCACCATCGTGGTGGGTTCCATGGATGAGCTCGAGTCACCTGAATCAAGAGCTCAGTATTATTTTTTAGTTTATAATTATCATGGGTAAGTTCTTAACACATAGGGGACCTACACTGCCGGAAGAATGGCATTATAATCATAATAGGCTAAACCCACAGGGGCTGGAGAATGGCAAGTAATCAGGGTCGATCCAAGGAAAAGGAGACCAGGTCCAATTACTTTGATTAAGTACCTTTTACCATCAAGGTAATTCCTTTCAAGGGTGATCCAAGGAGTGCAGCTTAAATTATGGGGAAGCACTAAACCCATAGGGGTCATATAGTACCTGGGAGGTATTTAGGTTCAGTCCAAGAAAGGGGAGGGCACGTCCAGTTCCTTGGATCAAAGAACCCCCCTTTGAGGGGCAGCTTAAGTTCTTAAGTCTACAGAAATTTTCCTGATCAAGGTATGATTATGTTAATAGGGGAAGTGCTGACCCTTGTGGGTCATACAGTACCTGGGGGAATGAGGGGAGTATTCAGATTTGATCCATGGAAGAGGAGCACAGGTCTAATTTCTTAGAGGAAGAGTCCATCACCAGTACCATGGAGCCTCATTTGCAGGTTCATGGGGGTAGCGCTAAATCCACAAAATTATTATAATCATGGGGGAGCGCTAAACCCATATGATTATCATACAGCGCAAGTGGGGGGGGGGATGGAAGGCATTCAGGCTCAATTCAGGGAACCGGAGCACAGATCCAATTCCCTAGATCAAGAGCCCCTCACCAGCATCAAGGAACCTCCCTTGAGGGGCAAACCCACAAAAGCCATACAGCACCTTGGAAATGGGAGGCAATCAGGTTTGATCCTAGGAATGGTAGCTCGAACTCTTCAGATCAAGAGTTCTTCAGAAGAGAAAGGCTGTTTAAAAACCGCTTTTCTATTGTAATATTTGCACTAATAACTCTTTACAGTTGTGACCGGATGTGGACGTGTGAATCTATCATTACTTTGCAATTTGTTCATGATTGTAACCATATATAGACATGTAGATGATTCATTAACTTGGTCATGACTGTGACCAAATCTTCCTGGAGTTCATTACTGTAGTAGCTTGTTCAGCTATCAAAACTTTGGGACCCAGTCCCTGGGCCCATTATGCATCTCTGTAATCTTTTGATTACCACCCACCTGATGGGTATTGGGTGCATAATAAAGATATTGAACTAACTCAGTTGTTGGGCTGTGGCCTGGGTAATATACCAGTCCAGCAAATATCTGCATGATTGTATTTCTCCTGTTGTTGTTGCTGGTGTCTTCCATGTGATGATAATTACTAGGCTCTTATTCTTCACTTTTATACCGAAAACTTCTACCATATCATTGTTGATTTAAACAGTTCACTATGACAATCAAACCACATCACGGGCAGGGATAGAACCTGCAGTCAGTCATTACGATTTCATGAGTCATAACGTGTCAATGATGCACACAGTTTTGTGATGCCAAGTCAACCATGCAGCAACACAGCTCAACCATACAGTTGCAACAACTGATTCATCACAGAGCTAAATATAAACATTATTATATGGGGATTTTTTATTACAATCAAAACCAAGTGCCAAACCCATAATGGTATTATACAAGGAAAGAGCCAGTTACTGTGGATGAGCAAGATGCTTACAGCAAGCACTAAACCTACATATATTTTATACAGCATTCCCACAATTGAACTTTCGTCTACATGTATTATGATCACGGGGGAGCACTAAACCCATAGGGTTATACAGTGCCTGTGGGGGGCTGGGGATGGAAGGTATTCAGGCTCAATTCAGGGAACTGGAATACAGATCCAATTACCTAGATCAAGAGCCCCTCACCAGCATCTAAGGAATTTTCCTTGAGGGGACTTAGTCTACAGAATGGGGTACCAACATACATATTTGAAGGGAAATGCCAAATACACAAGGGTCATATAGTGTGCAGCAGCTGCTGCAATCAGCTTTGTTAAAAACTACATAGGAAAAGTGAGCAGAATTAGTTGAGAATACAGTGGACCCCCGCATAACGATCACCTCCGAATGCGACCAATTATGTAAGTGTATTTATGTAAGTGCGTTTGTACGTGTATGTTTGGGGGTCTGAAATGGACTAATCTACTTCACAATATTCCTTATGGGAACAAATTCGGTCAGTATTGGCACCTGAACATACTTCTGGAGTGAAAAAATATCGTTAACCGGGGGTCCACTGTATTAATATTGCAGGCTATGAGAGAAGGTTTATGTACCAAGGTGATAATACTCAAGCTCTCTCTCCAGCTTAACAAATTATATATTACTGATCCAATCAAAACAGGAACACAAAATATTTCATGTTTGGTAAAACTTTATTTTCCTTTTTTTGTACATTACAAATGTAAAGAAATCCAAGTATTAAATACCAGAGGATATTTTTATCATTTTTATTTTTTGATAAAATGGACCCCCATCAAATTTTCTTTAAATTAGTGCAAAAAAAAAAAATTAAAAAGAAACAGCTTAAATATGATAAGTGGCTTTGTACAATATTCTAAATAAATCTATGAATGCTGTAGTCAGTACAGGGCACTTCTGAGTATTAGCTATTCTTACAAGTGACCTCTAGTGATTACTGCTGCAAATTAAAGAAAATATTCACAAAAAATAATAGCTTAATCAGTTAGATATACAATAATTATAAGATATTACATTCTTTTGGTTCAGCACAAACTACCTCTCTCAAAAACCCTCCTCTGAATTTTTCCTGTTTTGTAACTAAAAACCGGATAAGGTATATCATTCAAAACCCAATATGGTATGTGCATTTGATCCTTGTAATGACAGTCCTAAGCCGAATTCCAAACATTTAGGAAAGAGTCTTTCTTGTAGGCTGCTTAGGAAGCTTGACAAGGAACACATGATTGGATGTGGGTGCCTGCGACCTGTTGAAGAGTGCCTGATGGATCGTAGGGATGTCTGGTGCTACTCGACCATCATGTTTAAACCCTCTTAGGCTTGGTAGGCTTCTGTTCATGTTGCTGCTTCCACTGAGGGCAAGTAAAAAAATAAAAAATTAATCAAATGCTAGCATACACAAATGCAGAAAATTACACTATAAGTGAGTTACTTGATAAAACAACTAATGTAAGCAAGAAGATAGATATACAACAAACATAGCTTTAAATTCATATCATACTGAATTTTAACACACTGGCTGTCTCCCACCTAGGCAGGTGACCCAAAAAAGAAACTTTCACCAGCATTCACAATATCACTGTCTTGCCAAAGGCACAGATACACATGAATATTTGATAACTTGAGAGGCAAGTTATATGAATTAGTAATAAAAGAAAATTAGTACACAAAAAACACTAAATTATTTAATGTCTTATAAATTACTGTGCAGCATATACGAAGTACTAAATGAAACATGCAGTACCCTCCTTGCACCATCATTGAAGTTTTCACTTGCCATTAATGCTGGTCAGAAAAAAAACAAATTGGGAGGCTGAAGAAATTTCTTTTTACCAATTCATTGACTAAAATTTACGAAAACAGCAAAAATTTACACTTACTCTCAGATATAGTACCCAGTGCGCCCTCTATCGTCCCATGAAAAAGAAAAAGAATATTAGGATGTAAATCCACTTTGTATTTTCCAGAATTACAGTACAGGTAGTCTTCTACGATAATTTATCAACATTATGAAAAGACTGACATTTTACTCAAACTTTTCAATAAAATAGCCTAGTTTTCAAATATTAATTATTCCCAATTAGAGTTTAAATTTGAAATTCTTTTCAGAATTATTAGAGCACTATATTAAGAATGAAACTATAGACAGTTAAATTAACTGTTGTTGAAATTAATCAACCAGGAGGAGGCGGTGAAGTTTCTGAGCAGCAAGAAAGATTAAAGCAGATTAAAAAAAAGAGAAGTTTCAGTAAACCCTTGATTTAACAGACTAATAAAGAGGAGTGTGGCGCCAGTGATGATGACCGAGGTGGAGAGAGATGAGTGTGTTTTGCTGTGAACGTAACAATAATGGAAAATTCTGTAACCAATGCACTTTGTTTTGCAATCACTTGACCTCGAGGATTTTGTCCCACATTTCTGAAGTCCGTTAAATTGAGGGTTTACTATACAATGCTGTTTTTTTTTTTTTTAACCACACTGGCCATGTCCCACCAAGATAGGATGACCCAAAGGAGGACACACATTTACCATCACACATTCAATATTTATGGTTTATATCTAATTCATATTTTCTTAATTGTGCACCACCTACAAGTACAGTATTTTGTGTTGTGATTAATCTTTCATATATGGTGAATGACATTTACAATATCACATTACACCCTCCAATTACTATCAACACTACAATGCCATTTATACACCAGTACATGGACTTAACAGTACTTTCCCCACACTTGACTTGGTGGAATCACTAATTTTTTAAAGTGCACATGTAGGCCAGAATATATTAACTGTTGCTGCCTCAACATATTTACACATCTTTTGCTTCCCTCTACTTTCATTATAAGAGTTAAAATGAAAGAAAACTAGAGAGAATATCATATACATAGTGCATGAGCTTGAGTGTTATATGTGAATTTCACGATAAATAAGCATGTTTGCAAAGGGTTCCTGCAACAATGTTTACAAATCTCTGTCCTTCCCCTGTGCAGGTGCACCTAGGCCATATCTGTACAGCTATTTTTCTACCGCACCATAATTCATCACGTAAACCTTCCAGGATCAGTCCCGTAATTCTATTGGTTTGAAGCCTAGGTCGATCCTCTAGTACTATCATGAGCTCAGCTCACTCGTAAGTTGTGAGCAGTAAATCTGAACCTAGATATGAGAGAATGGGGTCTGTGCAGTAAGTGTGCACTCTAAAAAAAAAAAAAAAAAAATCCTGCGGCAAGCAGCACATAATGGGGAAAAAAAACTGACCGTGGTTTCGGTGGAAATGAGCGACTTTGGGTGTATTTTCGTATGATTGTATTCTCAGTTTCTTGGTCTCATTTCGTAGAATGGAAGATATATTACAGAAATAGAGATGCTTTTGATTGGTTTCTGGACTGAAAGTAGCTTGAAACTGAGCTCAAAGTAGCGGAAATGTTAGATTTTTGCCAATATTCCAAAGTACACAAATGACATCACTCATCCAATATGCATCCAACTAGCCAGTCTAATAAGCATATAGGAATGCACTGACATTATTTATATAATTACAATAATGCGGTAGTCTGCATAACAGTAAATCTTCTATTTTTTGTGTGAATAAAAAATCAAAATGGAAAACAAGCATAATACAGGAGAGGTCCTAAGGATATGACTAATGAACAGAGGGAATGTTGTTTTAGTACCAGGAATGTCTACACTGTTTATTTTGGACCCTATTTTGAAACTGGCAGTTTTTCAATTTTGTGTGAAATTGACAAAATTACCCATTTCTTGTTACTTTTATTAGGTAGTTGAAATAGGTAAATGGGAAGTTTCCTGTGATTAATTGATAGAGTAGAAGGAATACTAGAAAAATAGCAATGATTCTGGTTGACTGGAAGAATGGAATTGGCCCAAAATAGGGCTCAGTGGGTGAAATTGCTGATGCGTAACTATCGCAGAGACTGCTAACCTTGCGATAGCATAATTCCATAGGTTCTCCATCAAATTCCATACTTTTGGTTTCATTATTTGGAAAAACATTCTCTCATTTCATAAGATTTTTTTTGTTTTTAATTCTCCAACCCTGAGAGCAAGTTTCAGATCAGGGGTTCCGACCCTGAAAGGGTTAATAGTACAGTGGACCCCCGCATAACGATTACCTCCGAATGTGACCAATTATGTAAGTGTATTTATGTAAGTGCGTTTGTACGTGTATGTTTGGGGGTCTGAAATGGACTAATCTACTTCACAATATTTCTTATGGGAACAAATTCGGTCAGTACTGGCACCTGAACATACTTCTGGAGTGAAAAAATATCGTTAACCGGGGGTCCACTGTACTTGTAATTTTGATAATATCTTGAGAAGAACCCTTGAAATAACCAATGTGTTGCATGAATTAAATGGATATATTTACAAAAGCACATTGCTAGTCCATTGCATGGGGCTTAGGTAGCGTATACAGAACATGTATATCAGAGTTGGAAACTTCAATTACTAAAACCAGCTGTGAATTCAGCCCAAAACATTTTATTGGACTCGGAGTTACTCAAACTCCTTATGGCCAGGGCCATCCAAATCCTTCAATTTAATAACAACATGGTGATATCCTGAATGTTTTTGATAATAAAAGGCATGTGAAATTATTTTGTTCACCTACATAATTTAATACGAGTCAAATCAGCTCTACTGTATTTCTTGCATTATACCGTCTTCGTGACTGAAGCCTTTGTATTCAAAATACAGGTATGCTCTTAACAAGAAGTTGCTTCATTTCATATTATACTTAGAAAAAAATGTCTTTTAGCTTTGCAGAACCAGTAAGAAAATACACCCATACAATCACTCAACATACAAGTTACAGTAGTTTAAGTATAGTTGATGGCAATTTGATGACCAGTTGGTACTTAAAAAATAATTCCCAAAAAGTGGGGTGGCAACCTCCCAAGAAAGACTGGGTTTTATATGCATATAATGGCAGGAAAGGCACTTCACAGCTATTACTGTATAAAGATTATTAACCATGACCGAGCTCAAAATTCAGTGCCATACTCACTAGGCCATGGTTGCATCATTATTCATACCTCAATGATAATTCAGTAATTTATCCAAATGAGGACAGCTAATTAATTTAATTTATAAAATATTAAGAGTAGACAAAGCAAGGTGGAAAAGGAGAGTAAAACACAAAAGGATGATGCAGGAAAGTGGATAGAAAAAAGATTGAGAAACATGACAAGATGGGAAAGGATGCAATGAAGTAGTAGTAGAAAAATATTAGTGATACTAACCTGGCAGCTTTCAAAACTGATTTTGTCTGTGTTCTAGGAGCAGGAGGTGGAGCAGGTGGGGTAGACGTGGTCTTCTTGCCAACTACCGTCACACACATTGGCTGTCCATCAAGTTGTCGATTGTTGAACACTTCAACTGACCTACAGAATAAAAGTGTGTGTGTGTGTGTACATAAGAAGAAGAAGAGGTAACCTTTTATATACTGCTATGAACAGTTTGTTTGCTAAGAGTGCACTGGTATCCAGAATTCCTGTGATGCTACTGGTTGTGCAGGCATGTAAAAGATGAGTCACTGAATATCTCCAGTCTTTTCATAACTCAGGTGGGAAATGGGTTAACTGATAAGCTTTTGACCCTTTTAACAAATCACTATTAAAATATCTCAAAGGAGCCTCTCCCAGAGGATTCATCAAAAAGTTTGCATTAAAGTATGTTAGGTTCCATATACAAGTTTAAAGAAAACTTTTATATTTGATTCTTTTGTAGGATTTCTCATAGTTAATGGGCAGACAAATGGAAGAGTAAACACAGTGTGCCACTGGTATAACATTTGAAGCAAAAACCTACTAGCTAGCAAGCAATTCAGTTTTCAGTCAGCAATTTTTTTGCATATAAAAATCTATTAAAGAGAGCAAGGAGCTAGTAACCCTATATAACCCTACATAAATTACTAAATTTAAAAAGAAACTTTCGTTTTTCTGTTTAGGTTACCCTGCCTTGTTGGGATACAGCTGGTTTGTTGAAAAAAAAAAAAATATATTAAACTATTATGAGTCATAAATTGTTTAAGAAATGGAGGTGTGGATTACATTTATCAACATTCTTAAGAAGGGTATCGACAGACATACCGTTGAAAAACTAGTCTGGAAAGTACATAACACAGGATAAATAAATGGAAAAACTTAAAATGGATGAAAAATTTTCTATCTCAAAGGTATGTAGAAAATAATACAGAGGAAAGTTTCACCTTAAAAAACTGAAGTTGACCACTGATTTTGCTTAAAAAAAAAAAAAAAACCACTTAAGGCAACATAAAACATAAGTTAATTTTAAGCCAGCCCGTAATGCTATGCATAGTATAAGTGGCTTTGGCATACTGCTCTTACCTGTATTTGTTGTACCTCTGTATGTGTGCTCAAATTTTTAAATAAAAAAAAATAAATAAAAAAAAAATAAATAAAACATTATATTCTGATCTGTGCCTTCACTGTGGTTACCTTGCTTATATGACCACCAGAGCTCTCAAAAATTCAGTATACAGTATATATGCACATTAAAATAATTAAGTACTGTAATGGAACTCATTCATGTATTCAGTGTGTTTTAAGTAAATAATTATTGCAAAACAGTTATTTTTATTTTATGAAAAAAAAAAAAAAAAAAAAAAAAAAAAGACAGCAGCAGTTTACCTATAAGCATCTTCCATATGCATGAAGACAGCCTCAGCAACTCCTTCCCTAACCATTCGAGCAGAGAGGATTGGTCCAATAGTTCCGAATAATTCTTCCATGTCTTCTACGCTTACACAGTGATGCAAATTGGTCACAAGAACCTATTTAAAATAAATGTGGTACATTACTTAATTTTACCCACACAATATTTTTAATTAATGATAATCAAAATAAAAAATATAGAAAATATTATTTCCTATGATATTTTGAGGTACATACTCCTCATTGCTGTCTGGTATACATTATCTTTGTTTGAAATACAACAGGGTAAATAAAATACAAATACATTCCTGTACTCCACTTATGCACCTCTACTTAGTGAGTTAAAGTGAACAGTACTACTACAGTACTATTATTCTGTAATGTACAAGTAAAGTTGTCTTACCAAGTGAAAATCATGTCTATATTCACTCATATTTTTTTTCCACAAATGTTTTCACTGAAACTTAACCATTATTTGTCTTAACATTTCTAAAATAAATTTATTTCAATAACATTCAGATCTTCCATCATATCTGGTGACAGATTCTCTTGTATTTTCCTCCACATTATCCATGTATCATTATAAACTTCTCTTCCATATACAGTAGGGCCCCACTTATACGGCAGGTTAGGTTCCAGGCTACCACCGTAAAGTGAAAATCGCCGTAAAATGGAACACCCTTTTTTTCCCTTATAAATGCATACAAATACTAGATAACAAGTTTACACTAACAAATATTAAGCTAGCAATAGAACTAGGCATGAAAAACAATAAAAAAGTACAATACACACATAGTGCACTCATTACTTACCTTAAAATATTTATAGTCTTAATCTAGGGTGAGACAAGTAGTATTTATTGTAAGAAATCAAGTGTGGTATGTATGGTAGTCATCCGGGTTATCATACCAGGCCACCCCACCCACACATACTATTCTATAATATTTAAGCATCCCAGAGCGATAAAATGCATATACAGTTCACTCATTACTTACCTTAAAATATTTGTAGTTTTAATGTACGGTCAGGGGTGAGTAAATGAGATAAAACGAATAAATGAGAGAGAGAGAGAATGAGTACATGAGGGAGGACTGGCACAGAATTATGTAAACAAACCAGGCGAACATAAGTTTTGTAGACAAACAAAGTGTACACGTCTGGTTTGTGTACAAGTTACACTGGGTACAAGTTGTCTTTACATTGATACAGTAGAATAAATAAAGAAGAACACTCCCATTCTCATGTAACACCATTTTTAGAAGAAATGACACTCTGAGTGAAGGCAATGGAAGTCACTCTGTCTGACTTTTTTCGGGTTATCCTAGGTTCTCTACACATATGCTGTTATGTATGATAATCTATGTAATTGTATTTGTGTATACCTGAATAAACTTACATACATACAAAAGGAATAATTTTCTATAGTTACCCCCAGTAACACATTTTTCTCCTATGTTAGATTAAAGAAAATGTTATTCTTGGTGTCACTTGTACAAGTTATCTGGCTACCACATCTCATATTTATGTTTAGTTATTTTATTGTGGGGTGTATTTATCATCTTTATATGTCATGTATCGTGTTTATTATATAATTTTGAAAAAATATCATGGATGAATAAATGAAAATGTGTATATTAACGTAATATACGACATTTAATGAGACTCGGTGATTATTATTATTATCATTTCTAATATGGCGTCGTTTGTGCAAGTCGTCTGGCTACCACATATCATATTTATGTTTAGTTATTCTATTAGGGGTGTATTTATCATCTTTATATGTTATGCATCGTGTTTATTATATAATTTTGAAAAAACATCATAAATGGATTAATGAAAATGTGTATATTAACGTAATATACGACATTTAACCCTTAAACGGTCCAAACGTATATATACGTTCACTCGTGTAGCGCCCCAAATTTTTTGAGGAAAAAAAAAATTTTTTTCTTTTAAAAGGAAAACAGAGCATATGGTACCCAGGCATCCCCAATTATTTTAATATGGAACACAATGAGTGCACACACCCATTCTCTCATGTTTAGGTGACTCAGGCTTATTGTGGCAATGTTGAATGAATGACAAAGAAAACGTATATATACTGGATAGTGGTGATGAATACTTGCCACCGCGGATGCACAGGTGTCAAGTGATGATGAGGAGGAAGAAAGGCCAGCCAAAAAACCGAAGAAATTGGTCACATCCTCATTCCAGTGTTCTGTATGCAAAGTAAATCTGGATAAAGAGTGATAGAAATTGCTTCAGCGACTACCATACCATCAATTAGCAATATAGAATAATTGGTCATCCAAATGAATCTCAGGAATATAGGGATTGAAAGTTGCATCCCTTTGCAATTTGTCATTGTTGAGATTTGCTTCCTTTTTATATTTTTGTAACAATTAAAAAATGTTTTGATTCAAGTTCCATTTATGTTTTTTATATTGTCTGTTTGTATATTAAATTTAAAAAATTGTTTTGGCGTGTTTTATTAACAATTGCAAGTTTTGCAACATAAATTTTTTTAATCACTTTGTCGGGCGCAGACGGATATTTTCGGTCTCCGGAGATTAGCAATTGCTCGAAAACTAACCATCAGAAATCAATTTATATGGGATCATTGAACTTGTATTGAGTTACTCTATCCACCATAGGGAGTTCAGTTCGAATTTCAAATTTTTGGACCCCTTGCGCGATGAAGGGTTAAGGGTTAAATGAGACTCGGTGATTATTATCATTACTAATATGACGTCTTCAGATATAAGACACTCTTACTGATTTTAATGTGTACCTGCATGCCAGCACAGTATGTAAGTTTATTTAGGTACAGCTATACATAAGTATAATTATCAGAGTATATATAAAATATAAAATAACTTTTAAAAAACACTTGAAATTTTGGAGTTCCCATACATAATGGAGAGACTTAGTGCTTACGGATTTCACAGAGAATGTAAACAAACTGGGTGGGGTGTGGTGACCAAATTAGAAAGTCAGGTGGGGGAAGCCGTATTGAGAGTTTTGGTCATAATTTGAAATGACCGTATTAGCGGAATGCCGTAAAGCGAAACTCCATAAAGCGGGGCCCTACTGTACTTCATTTCATATTGGCCTGATGCTTGTGTAATTTTTTTTTCTTATCTACTTCTCCTGTGTAAAGTTCACTGATGAATCACAATACTCAGTAACAAACTCTTATACCTTTCCTCCTTGTGATGCAGGAAGATGTTGTGGCTGGTCTAAACGAGCCATCAAACCAGATGATATAGGAGCTATCTTCTTGGGGCGGCTAAGGGATTCCACCTCTTCATCTTCATACAAAGGTCTGAAATAAAATGTGTTCCCAATGATTGTTTTTCAATTTCTTTTAATGCACCGATTGTCTCCCAGCAAGGTTGGTCAAGACCTACAGTATTGTGGGCAATATGACCTACTTCCACTGGGAAATCCAGCCTACCAGTGACAATGCCTTCATCTGCTACCCGTCCCCTTATTAACTTGACGGCAGTACATAAGCGCCAGCCTTCTTGCCCGTGCTCCACATTCTTCATGACTACGGTGCTCTTCACACCAACTGCAAGGCTGAGGGACTGATTACCTCATCTTTTGTATATAGTTCTACTGTCTTCAAATTATGTCCTAGAATTTGTATTGATTAAGCCAAAGTACTGTAGGTACTGCCCACAATACTGTGGGCAATACCTATGGTACTGTGGGCAATACCTACGGTACTGTGGGCAATACCTACGGTACTGTGGGCAATACCTACGGTACTGTGGGCAATACCTACGGTACTGTGGGCAATACCTACAGTATTGTGGGCAATACCCACAGTACTGTGGGCAATACCTACATTACTGTGGGCAATACCTACAGTACTTTGGGCAATACCTACAGTACTGTGGGCAATACCTACAGAACTGTGGGCAATACCTACAGAACTGTGGGCAATACCTACAGTATTGTGGGCAATACCTACAGTATTGTGGGCAATACCTACAGTATTGTGGGCAATACCTACAGTATTGTGGGCAATACCTACAGTACTGTGGGCAATACCTACAGTACTGTGGGCAATACCTACAGTACTGTGGGCAATACCTACAGTACTGTGGGCAATACCTACAGTACTGTGGGCAATACCTACAGTATTGTGGGCAATACCTACAGTATTGTGGGCAATACCTACAGTATTGTGGGCAATACCTACAGTACAGTATTGTGGGCAATACCTACAGTATACTGTGGGCAATACCTACAGTATACCTACAGTATTGTGGGCAATACCTACAGTATTGTGGGCAATACCTGTATTGTGGGCACTACCTACAGGATTGTGAGCAATACCTACAGTATTGTGGGCAATACCTACAGTATTGTGGGCAATACCTACAGTATTGTGGGCAATACCTACAGTATTGTGGGCAATACCTACAGTATTGTGGGCAATACCTACAGTATTGTGGGCAATACCTACAGTATTGTGGGCAATACCTACAGTATTGTGGGCAATACCTACAGTATTGTGGGCAATACCTACAGTATTGTGGGCAATACCTACAGTATTGTGGGCAATACCTACAGTATTGTGGGCAATACCTACAGTATTGTGGGCAATACCCAGTATTGTGGGCAATACCCACAGTATTGTGGGCAATACCCACAGTACTATGGGCAATACCCACAGTATTGTGAGCAATACCCACAGTATTGTGGGCAATACCTACAGTATTGTGGATAATACCCACAGTATAGTGTGCAATACCTACAGCATTGTGAGCAATACCTATGGTATTGTATTCAAGACCTATGGTATTATTGGTCAAGACCTATGGTACTGTGTTCAAGACCTCAGTATTGTGGCCAAGACTACAGTATTGTGGTCAAGACCTATAGTTACTACAGATTACCACACTAACATTCAACCCCCTTACCTCTTTTTGGCTGGAAGCCTGACTGCTAATCTTTCAGGAATTTCTGAATGAAGTCTTCCCCCAGGTGTTCTAGTTGGCAGTCTCATTGGTAATCTGGGTTGGGAGTCCCATTCATCACTATATTGTGGACTTGGTTCCTGTTACAAATAAGATACCAAAAAAAAAAAAAAATTATTTATCACATTGTAGATAGGGGTGTTGACCCCCAGAACCCTCTCCAGGTATAATACAGAGCATATTTTCCAATGCTTAATAAACATGAATCTGTGTGCATCTAACAAAAAAAAAAAAAAAAAAAAAAAAAATCTAATTTTCATTCTGTAATGTCATTAACTATTAGTGATGATAATTCAATGGCTATGTCCCACCAAGGTAGGGTGGTTTACTTTCCCTTCCAGAAAAAGGAAACACATCATCTTCATCATTTAAATCAACTGCTGTCTTGCCAGAAATGTGCTGATACCACACTCAGAATACCATCTGACTGCAACATCCTCACCCCTTTCTTCAGAGTGCCTGCACTATGGAGGAGGGGGTGAGGATGTTACAGACTGCCAGATTCAACTCTGGCTAACTGGTTTCCCTAAATCTCTTCTTAAACGTTACCACCTCACACTCCAACAGTACCTATGTCCATTAGCCCTTTCACTATCCAGACCCCTGAAATTAACAATGCTCCCAGTGTCACTTTAATGATCGATAAAGCAAAAGAAACTGCCATTCAACTATTACAACTCCATAAAGTGAACAGAAGTTGGTAATTTGGCCAATTTTACACAAAATTAAAATAAGCATGAAAAATAAAGTGTAGACATTCTTGGTGCAAAAATATTCTCTGTTCATTAATCACATCCTCAGGCCTCTCCTATATTACGTATATTACACTGGCCTTCCACTCTGAATTCATAATCACACAAAAATAGATTTATTCCATTTCCTAGATACTAAAATATAACCAAGAATAATTAAGTCATAGTTTACTGCATTCCAATAATTGAATGAAGCCTAATAAAAACCCACAAAACAGACTGAGGGGATGAAAGGGGGCCTTACCTGTCCTTGGGAAAATCGACCAAAATTTTAATATTTCCACTACTTTGAGCCCAATTCAAATAATTTTTATGATTTGTAAAATCCTCACCTATCCTTCTGAATGTAGGCATTGTATTTCCTACAATCAGAACTCGTCTGGCTGGCCGAATTCTTATTAAATGCCTTCATAAGTATAATAATTGCTCATTCCAATAGCACGTTAAATTCCCTCAAAATTACGTTGGATCTAACACTCTCACAGGCCTGCTGGATAGTTGGATCTTAATTTTGTTTCAATATGCTTGTTATCTCCCACAAACGTTGGGTGACCCGAAAAAGAAACACTTCCACCATCATTCACACTATCATTATGAGCAGATATGACAGTTCAGATATCCCTCCAATGAGCAAATATTTCAAACTTCCACTATAATAATTACCCTGTAATTATTGGCAGTGGTGATTTTCAGCCGAGTTGGTCGTATCTCCTCCAGTTCTGGTGACCTCCTCAGTCGATAAATTGGGGACCTTGAATGCGATAGAAAATCTGATCGCATTCCACTTAAACCGTAATTTTGTGCAACCGTGTTAAGGCCCAGTGACCTATAGGATGGGCTTCGTGCAGTCAACTTAATCCGTGCAGGCCTCATCTCCTGTTGCCTGTAACTGTACAATACACAGATTAGAGAGAGATCATGGAAAAACATCATATGAGCATTTCTTGCAATAATATCCCAAGGAGACAATTTTCTATTTTATCTTAAAAGTGAGCTCAAAATAAAATAAAAACTGAAAAATCATCAAAATAACATGCATTAATAATACTGGGAGATCTTGGCCAATGAAAAAATACAATGCAGTATGCGGGCTTCCTCTCTAAATAAATATTACTTGCTTTTAATTTTCACAAACAGACTGGAGCTGAACAGTGAAAATTGATAAATCAATGCTCAAACAAAACCTTCAGAGGTGAAAGCCCGAAGGTGGGTTAGTCTATTTCTAGTAGAAACACTGAAGAATACGATAAAAAACAATTATTACTTTTTTTAACCCTTAAACAGTCCAAACAAATCGACGTTCAAATTCGTAGTGCTACAAAAGCAGATCTACTTTTTTTTTTTACATATTTTCAAATATAACAAAAAAAAAAAAAAATGTAGATAAAAGTTTTTTTACACGTTTTCAAATGTAAAACAAAAAAGAAGATCTACATTTTTTTACATACTTTCAGATGTTGAAAAAACGTATATATACGTTTAGACCACTTAAGGGTTAAACAAACCAGCAGTCTCCCACTAAGATAGTGTTAGGAAAGGAAAAAAAAAAAAAAAATACATATTCACCATCGTTCATTCAACTGCTGTCTTGTTAGAAATGTGCTGATATCATAGTTCAGTGATTATGTGTGAGTGAGGTGAAAGTGTTGAATGATGATGATGAAAGTATTTTCTTTTTGGGGATTTTCTTTCTTTTTGGGTCACCCTGCCTCAGTGGCAGACGGCCTACTTGTTAATAATAATAATAATAATAATAATAATAATAATAATAATAATAATACGTAATAATAATCATTGTTCAGGTGACCCTCAGCACTGCAACATCCTCACCCCCCTTTTAACGTATTCCTCATCTCCAGGATTCAAGTCTGGCATCAAGTCCATGAATCATTTCATAAATAAAACTTTACTCGACTCACGAAATTGTAATGACACGATTGCAAACAAACCATACCCCGGCCGGGATTGAACCCGCGGTCAGAGAGTCTCAAAACTCCAGCCCGTCGCGTTAGCCACTAGACCAGCTAGCCACAATAAGATTCGTCCAACTAGGTATATTTCTACACCATAGGAAGGTTAGAACAGGCACCACTGTAACCACAAATGCAAGTTTTTACAGACGAATCTCCACCTAGCTTGGCCGTGACGAACTCTAGCTCAAGTCCCTTCAATGCCGTCAACATGACTCACGAAATCGTAATGACACGATTGCAAACAAACCATACCCTGGCCGGGATTGAACCCGTGGTCAGAGAGTCTCAAAACTCCAGCCCGTCGCGTTAGCCACTAGACCAGCTAGCCACAATAAGATTCGTCCAACTAGGTATATTTCTACACCAGTCATGTTGACGGCAGTGAAGGGACTTGAGCTAGAGTTCGTCACGGCCACGCTAGCTGGAGATTCGTCTGTAAAAACTTGCATTTGTGGTCACAGTGGTGCCTGTGCTAACCTTCCTATGGTGTAGAAATATACCTAGTTGGACGAATCTTATTGTGGCTAGCTGGTCTAGTGGCTAACGCGACGGGCTGGAGTTTTGAGACTCTCTGACCGTGGGTTCAATCCCGGCCGGGGTATGGTTTAATACTTTACTCATTATATTTATCATTATTAAAATCATGGGGGAAATGCTAAAACCATAGGGATCATACTGGATGAGGAAGAGGAGGTGACCTTCAGTTTCTTGGATCTCGAGCCCTTCACCAGCATCAAGGTAACTCCCACCCCCTCCTTGAAGGGGAGGTTGTAACCAGGAAACTCCATGTATACAACATTGACACATTTATACAACAATTCTGAGTTTTCTTTTAACATGTTGGCCATCTCCCACCGAGGCAAAGGTGACCCAAAAAAGAAGCACCATCATCATTCACACTATCACTGTCAAATTTATATTTCTTAACTAGAATCCAGTGCTACATGTCTTGGATATTATTCTAATTAATTTTTGCTTTTAATATCCCATCACTACACTAGTAAACATGTTTTAGCTTTCATCTGACATGTTTAAATAATATTTAGCTTTTCCCAAATTATATACAAGACTATCAAAATTTAAAAAAAACTTCAGTCCTGAATTTGACCTTAGCACAATTTTTCTTTTGTGTTGCTACTATTATAATTTGGCCATCACGTAACGACAAAAAATAAAAGAACACATTTAACATATGTAAACCCATTATATCTATTATTCTAGGGTATAGCAATCAGTGGCATATGCTGGTTATTGTCACAGGGTGTGTACTGTGCTACAGTGCTGAACCTACTACCCTGGCATAAATATTACTCAAAACAACTGACACAATATTTCATAACAAGGGACAGAAAAATTAGTTTACCATTATGATTCATGATTATATTACCGAGTAAGCTTAATATTTATGATGAATTTATTAATTAATGCACAAAACAGTGCTGCAGCAACATAAGAGAAAAATCCTTTGTTTCTATATAGCCTATTATATGGTTACAGAGTACAAATAGGCCTATATAGGGAAAATCATTGATTTTGATGATGTGATAGATGATTTTGCAGGATTGAAGGGAAGGAAATGCAAGATCAGATTCACTGAGATGTTACCTGTACTCAAGGTCAAATCGGAACTAGTGTTTCTCTGATATTGCAATGTTTTTCTTTATTTTTAATTTTTTTTTTTTGCACTGTTGAAGATGAATAAATGTAGGATCTGTTGGCTGTACTCAAAGTGGTATTTGAGTTTATGTTTCCTCAATATTACTATGATTATTTATTTTATCATTAATGAAGTTGAAAAGTATTCTGTTCAGTTTATGGCCCTTAAATGTTCTCATTGCTAAACATTAGTCATTGATCATGCAGTAGTGATATGACTGGTGTTTACTCCCCCCCCCCATCGCCCGGCCCTTGGATTTCATGGGGGTGACACCAAAGATGCCACCCCGGGTGACACCAAATATTTCGCCCTGTTTGACACCAACCCTAGCGACACCACTGAACAAGAGTCTTCAATAAAAGGTAAGTTATGTTAAATGCTCATTTATCCATTTCATCAGTCCTTTATATTTATTTCTCATTGTTTTCTGTGTGTAAAACTATAGTTATTCTCTATAAAAAAAAAAATTTTCAACAAGTCAGCTGTCTCCCACCTAGGCAGGGAGTATATCATGACCCAAAAAGAAAGAAAATCCCCAAAACGAAAATTCTTTCATCATTCAATGCTTTCACCTCACTCATACATAATCACTGTTTGTGCAGAGGTGCCCAGATACAACAATTTAGAAGCATATATAAAGATACAATATAAAAAGTGACCTGAAATAATATAACAAACTCCATATAGAATATAATATCAGGGGCCCAACTATATATATACCATCCTATTACACATCCCTCCAAACTGCCAATATCCCAAATCCCTTTTGGGTGTCTGGAATGGATTAATTGGATTTACATTATTTCTTATGGGAAATATTGCTTCAGTTTTCGTCAGACTTTCTGGAACGAATTAAAGACGAAAACGGAGTTTTCACTTTATTGTAAAATACCAACTGTACAATATACTAAATTATATTAAACAAAAATGAGGAATTGCACATGAAGGCATATTGAAAATCTATTTCTATTTTCTATTATCACACTGGCCGATTCCCACCAAGGCAGGGTGGCCCGAAAAAGAAAAACTTTCACCATCATTCACTCCATCACTGTCTTGCCAGAAGGGTGCTTTACACTACAGTTTTTAAACTGCAACATTAACACCCCTCCTTCAGAGTGCAGGCACTGTACTTCCCATCTCCAGGACTCAAGTCCGGCCTGCCAGTTTCCCCGAACCCCTTCATAAATGTTACTTTGCTTACACTCCAACAGCACGTCAAGTATTAAAAACCATTTGTCTCCATTCACTCCTATCAAACACGCTCACGCATGCCCGCTGGAAGTCCAAGCCCCTCGCACACTAAACCTCCTTTACCCCCTCCCTCCAACCTTTCCTAGGCCGACCCCTACCCCGCCTTCCTTCCACTACAGACTGATACACTCTTGAAGTCACTCTGTTTCTCTCCATTCTCTCTACATGTCCAAACCACCTCAACAACCCTTCCTCAGCCCTCTGGACAACAGTTTTGGTAATCCCGCACCTCCTCCTAACTTCCAAACTACGAATTCTCTGCATTATATTCACACCACACATTGCCCTCTGACGTGACATCTCCACTGCCTCCAGCCTTCTCCTCGCTGCAACATTCATCACCCATGCTTCACACCCATATAAGAGCATTGGTAAAACTATACTCTTGTACATTCCCCTCTTTGCCTCCAAGGACAAAGTTCTTTGTCTCCACAGACTCCTAAGTGCACCACTCACCCTTTTCCCCTCATCAATTCTATGATTCACCTCATCTTTCATAGACCCATCCACTGACACGTCCACTCCCAAATATCTGAATACATTCACCTCCTCCATACTCTCTCCCTCCAATCTGATATCCAATCTTTCATCACCTAATCTTTTTGTTATCCTCATAACCTTACTCTTTCCTGTATTCACTTTTAATTTTCTTCTTTTGCACACCCTACCAAATTCATCCACCAATCTCTGCAACTTCTCTTCAGAATCTCCCAAGAGCACAGTGTCATCAGCAAAGAGCAACTGTGACAACTCCCACTTTATGTGTGATTCTTTATCTTTTAACCCCATGCCTCTTGCCAAGACCCTCGCATTTACTTCTCTTACAACCCCATCTATAAATATATTAAACAACCACGGTGACATCACACATCCTTGTCTAAGGCCTACTTTTACTGGGAAATAATTTCCCTCTTTCCTACATACTTTAACTAGAGCCTCACTATCCTCGTAAAAACTCTTCACTGCTTTCAGTAACCTACCTCCTACACCATACACCTGCAACATCTGCCACATTGCCCCCCTATCCACCCTGTCATATGCCTTTTCCAAATCCATAAATGCCACAAAGACCTCTTTAGCCTTATCTAAATACTGTTCACTTAATACAGTAAATATACAAATAAAGTACTCAAGCCATACCTGTTTAACTCTGGAATATATGAGTTATATAACTCGGCTTTCTCATTCTTGATTGTGACAACATGAGGATTATTTGGTAATGGATGATATCGGCTACTATCACTAGCTGGTTTTGCAACAGATCGTGTTCTACCATTGTTAGGCAACTTTCTTGTCAGGACATCAGATCTTCCTCGAGCTGCAATATTTTTTCCTCCAGCCGTATCTCTACCAGCCACTGTCCGCAACAAGAAAGATCCTTGCATACGTGTCTTGCCTTTTAAATCTGTCAAAAAAATGAAAATAATTTTTTCCATCAAATCCTAATAAAAATTGAGAGCAAAACTAAAGCTACTGATCCACAGGGTGATACACAAGTTACCTCGTGCTATTACTGTTTCATGTCATATATCAGGTTAATATACTGGCAGTACAACTAACCTGATGCATGGTTTTCATTCCGTATGCTTTTTTCAACTACAGTTGTATTCTTCCAAGCAACTGGGTTCTGTAAAATAAAAAATATTGTACTATCATTTCAGAAAGATCAAGATGACAAAAAACAAATCTTTCCTTTTTTTACTCTAACACTAATGGATTAATATAATTAATATTCTACACTAATATATCTCCATGCATCTGCTTCACGTGTGTACCTTTATGATGTCAACAAAGAAAACCCCTTAACGCACCCCACAAAAGGCTAAAAAGTTAAGAAAAAGCCATGGTTCTCACAGAGATGATACAAAAATTCCCTGACCTACATAATTTAACCAAAAGGCTCAAGTTTGAAAAAAAAAAAATTCAGCATGTCAGCAGTCTCCCACAGAGGCAGGGTGACCCAAAAAAGAAAAACCATTTCACCATCATTCACACATAATCAATGTCTTTGCAGAGGCACCCAGATATGACAATTTAGATGATACTCCAAACAGCCAATATCCCCAGTCCCTCCCTTAAAGTGCAGGCATTGTACTTCCCACCTCCGGGACTCAAGTCTGGCTAACCAATTTCCCTGAATCCCTTCACAAAATATTACCCTGCTCACATTCCAATAGCTCATCAGGTCCCAAAAACCATTAGTCTCCTTTCACTCCTATCTAACATGCTCACACATACCTGCTGCACACTCAAGCCTCTTGCACACCAACCCTCTTTTACCCCATCCTTTCCTAGGATGATCCTTACCCCTCCACTACAGATTTATACACTTCCAAGTCATCCTATTTTGCTCCATCTTCTCTAAATGACCAAACCACCTCAACCACACCTCTTCAGCCCTCTGGATAATACTTTTAATAACCCCACACCTCCTAATCTCCAAGCTACAAATTCTCTGCATAATGTTTACACCACACATTGCCCTCAGACACTACATCTCCAGTGCCTCCAGCCTTCTCCTTGCCGCAACATTCACAACCCATGCTTTACACTCTTTTAAGTGTTGGTATCACTATACTCTCATACTTTCCTCTTTTTGTCTCCATGGATAATGTTCTTTGTCATCACAGATGCCTCAATGCACCATCCACCTTCCCCCCCATTATCAAATCTATGGCTCACCTTGTCGTTCATAGACCCAGTATTTTTTTATTATTTTATTTATTATCACACTGGCCGATTCCCACCAAGGCAGGGTGGCCCGAAAAAGAAAAACTTTCACCATCATTCACTCCATCACTGTCTTGCCAGAAGGGTGCTTTACACTACAGTTTTTAAACTGCAACATTAACACCCCTCCTTCAGAGTGCAGGCACTGTACTTCCCATCTCCAGGACTCAAGTCCGGCCTGCCGGTTTCCCTGAACCCCTTCATAAATGTTACTTTGCTCACACTCCAACAGCACGTCAAGTATTAAAAACCAGTTGTCTCCATTCACTCCTATCAAACACGCTCATGCATACCTGCTGGAAGTCCAAGCCCCTCGCACACAAAACCTCCTTTACCCCCTCTCTCCAACCTTTCCTAGGCCGACCCCTACCCCGCCTTCCTTCCACTACAGACTGATACACTCTTGAAGTCATTCTGTTTCGCTCCATTCTCTCTACATGTCCGAACCACCTCAACAACCCTTCCTCAGCCCTCTGGACAACAGTTTTGGTAATCCCGCACCTCCTCCTAACTTCCAAACTACGAATTCTCTGCATTATATTCACACCACACATTGCCCTCAGACGTGACATCTCCACTGCCTCCAGCCTTCTCCTCGCTGCAACATTCATCACCCATGCTTCACACCCATATAAGAGCGTTGGTAAAACTATACTCTCATACATTCCCCTCTTTGCCTCCAAGGACAAAGTTCTTTGTCTCCACAGACTCCTAAGTGCACCACTCACTCTTTTTCCCTCATCAATTCTATGATTCACCTCATCTTTCATAGACCCATCCGCTGACACGTCCACTCCCAAATATCTGAATACATTCACCTCCTCCATACTCTCTCCCTCCAATCTGATATTCAATCTTTCATCACCTAATCTTTTTGTTATCCTCATAACCTTACTCTTTCCTGTATTCACCTTTAATTTTCTTCTTTTGCACACCCTACCAAATTCATCCACCAATCTCTGCAACTTCTCTTCAGAATCTCCCAAGAGCACAGTGTCATCAGCAAAGAGCAGCTGTGACAACTCCCACTTTGTGTGTGATTCTTTATCTTTTAACTCCACGCCTCTTGTCAAGACCCTCGCATTTACTTCTCTTACAACCCCATCTATAAATATATTAAACAACCACGGTGACATCACACATCCTTGTCTAAGGCCTACTTTTACTGGGAAATAATTTCCCTCTTTCCTACATACTCTAACTTGAGCCTCACTATCCTCGTAAAAACTCTTCACTGCTTTCAGTAACCTACCTCCTACACCATACACTTGCAACATCTGCCACATTGCCCCCCTATCCACCCTGTCATACGCCTTTTCCAAATCCATAAATGCCACAAAGACCTCTTTAGCCTTATCTAAATACTGTTCACTTATATGTTTCACTGTAAACACCTGATCCACACACCCCCTACCTTTCCTAAAGCCTCCTTGTTCATCTGCTATCCTATTCTCCGTCTTACTCTTAATTCTTTCAATAATAACTCTACCATACACTTTACCAGGTATACTCAGCAGACTTATCCCCCTATAATTTTTGCACTCTCTTTTATCCCCTTTGCCTTTATACAAAGGAACTATGCATGCTCTCTGCCAATCCCTAGGTACCTTACCCTCTTCCATACAGTATTATTATTATTAATTTTAGTACCATATAGAGTATATTTTTCTAGACATTTAATATCTAGCAATGACAATGGTGTATCTATCATGAAACGTGCACAGGCAATGTACATAACAAACCAAAACATTTTTGTAGTCAAAATGGTACATATGTACAGTACAGTACTAGTTTACTGAATATACAGATACTGTATATATTATTTTTTTGTTTAACACTAACTGAAACAATTGAAACAGCATACTTTATTTATTCTGTTGGTCACTGTGCCGGAGACTTTCCTGATCTTATTGATCTTTTCACGTGCATCTCCCTGCTTAGCAATTTCTGCAAGACGATCACGGGCATCTGGGAATCGCTCCCTTTTCTTCTGAATAATTCTGTTCCGTGCATCACCAACCACCTGAAATTGTGTTTGCCTAAAATTACACATGCATCTACTATTACAATCTGCATATATAAATTCAGTTAATAATTATTTTTGATGCCAATTCAACATATAAAAAATTATAAACCTTAATTATGCACCTGAGGCTCAACTTCCATATCTGAATGGACTGGCTGATATTGGCGTGCTTTAACAAAAGGACGGCCTCTTCCAATGGCACCACTCAAGTCATTTCTGAAATAAAAAATGTAAATGAAATTTAGCAGTTTGTAAAATATCTTATTCTAAAACTAACAATAAAATTCTGATCTCTCATTTTTGTGGCCCACTTTACTACACATCCAATAATCCCACACCATCACTTGACCATTCTTGAAAACCTGGCCAGGGACAAATCTATCATTGTCACCACCACCAATAAATTATAATATTAAAAAAAAAAAGAAGAGCTAAACCTACAAAGGCCACACAGCAACCACCACCAATGAGAGAGATGGTTTATTTAGGCACAGGTACACAATACAATTATCACACTGTAAATTACCTAGGATAAACCAAAAAAAATTCAGACACGGACTTATTTCGATTAGGGTCCTTGTTATTTCCACTGGGGTACGATCTAGGGAAAGAATAATTCCTCGGAACAAGAGCCAGTCACCAGCATCAAGGTACCTCCTTAGAGCGTCATACTTCTCTAAAATGTCTCATTTTATTACAGTATGTGAGTATTGAGACAGCAGTGCACTTATAATAGTGAAGTGGTCCACTGATGGCTGACCCAGACACTTGCTCTCCACCAAGTGATTCACACTTCCCTAATATAACATACAATTTTATCATTGTGAGTGTCCATTATCCTAGCACACGAAACCATCTTAGTCACATTGCTAACACAATCAGCTCTTAGATCATTATTAATCCCCAGCGGCTTACAGACATGATAAACACGCTCGGGGGGAGTCCGTTATAAACCATCCATAAATCAATAGATAATCCTTATTAAACCTCCTAAACACCTTAGCTAGAAGGTCAACTCATTACACAATTTTCTAACCTCCCACAGGACTCGTACCTATTTGCTGGTAACAGTCCCGAGCGAATTTTGCGCTGTTTGATAATGTCATCCAAGCTTGAGTCGGCCATGTTTGTTTGTGACCGCAGGAACTGGAGTCAACTGAGACTTCCTCAACTCCACCAACTCACCTTCAAACAACAAAAAAAGACGAATCCATACATTCTCTAATTGCTCGTATTTTTTGAATTTACTGAGTGTGGCTAGTACCATAATGATGTTATTATTTTTGGGCGGGGTGAAGTTAGATAGGTTCTGATATGATTGTTGTTGTTTTGGTGGAGCAACGCATTTTGTGCCGTGGCTGCTCACTCTCACTCACTCTCACTCTCACTCTCACTCACTATGTCCAACGAGGAGAAGGAAGGTGACTATCAGTGCTCACCGCCCCGCTTGACTGCAGGGATGGCTGCTCACCCGCTAATATGGCACTTAAAGACAGTAGATGAAGGTTAAAGGTAGAGAGGTAGAGGCTGGTGAGGTGATCAGCTGTTGTGATGACAAGGCACATGGAACTTTATTCCTCTTTATTTGATGATTTATTTTGTTTTGTCACGCAGTGTAAAAATTCATTTACAGTGTATATATAAAGGATTTGTATTTAAACTATAATGATTACAAATTGCGTAGTCATTTTTAATTATACGAAAGCGATTATAGGCCGCTATTACTCAAGGCCTACATATCCTCCTTAGGCCTACTGTCTTCCCTCAGGAAATATGCTCGGGATTGAATTTTTTTATTTTTTTAATTTTTCACGAATTGGTACATTCTAGAAAGATCTTAGGAGAATTTCTACACTCAGTAGTTAAATTGTTAAAATCTGCAAATTTGTCCTATTTATAGTCTCTACCTAAATTAATTGATATTAAAAGTATAGTACTAAGTTTAGGTTCAGTGTTCTAATATATCTGTAAACATATATTGAGTAAAATCTTAAAATATATTTTAGTATAAGACCATTCCTCTGTAATTTGGACATATATGAATATTTTTTGATAACTTACTGCCTATTTACACCACAGAATAAAGTTTTTTCATATGAAATTTTTTATGTAGGGAGTTATTAAAAATGATCTTTTATGTTGAAAATAACATAAATACTGACAATTTAATGAGTAAGACACGTGCAACAGTTGGGCATCTTTATTGTTGAAATGTTTTACCTACAAAGTTGGCTCCATCTGTCAAATACAGAGGAGAATGTATTGTAGGCAACAGGAGGAGTGGTGAGGTAAAGATGATGCAGTTAGTCCATTGACCTTTTAGAAATAGTTTGAGGTGGTCAGTCCCTCAGCCTGATGAAGCCTACAGCATAGGCAAGACATTTTAATAATAAAAATACCCAACTGTTGCACTTGTGTCTAACTCATCAAAGATCCTTTATTTTGTCTCAAATGCTACATCAGGACTAATCAAAGGTTAGTGTTTGAGCTAGTCAACATGTTTAACCAGTCATAGCAAACAATATGATACTGTACTTAAAATTCTTGATACAAAATAAAGTAATGTACAAGCTTTATTGTGAACACTTTATGCACTATTACCTTTTCTTCAGATTTACTCTAATCAAATGTTCTTGTATATTTTTGTGCTGTTTATTTTATATTATTTAGATTAGTTTATGCTGTTTAGTTTATTGATATTAGAGCTGTTTTCTTCCACAGGGATTAGGGTCTTACATTTATCCAAATAGAAGTGGTTTTGTCACTTTACCCAGATCATCCTATCCAAATCATCCTGAAGATTTATGTGCCCCACCAGGCCACACTGTTAGCCCTGGAGCAGTATACCATTGTACATTTTTTGGCCTAGAGCATTCAGGAATGGCTGACTCATAACCATTCCAGGCACAAGGAAGTGGAGCTCTGTTGGCCTTGGGTAATAAATGAGTAGTCATGGAGAAATGATTTGTGTGATGTAGTAATAAAGGTAGAATTACTGACAAAATGTTTGGTAAATGGACACAAATGCAGCTAATGTGACATTTTATTGTGGCAAGTTTTTGCTCTCCAGGAGCTTTGTCAAGCCCTGGAGAGTGAAACTTTGCCAAAATAAAATGTCACATTAGTTGCATCTGTGTCCATTTACCTAACATTGTATGAAGTACATGCTACAGTAGGCTAAGGCCTCAATGACTTCCTGGGCAAAGTACAGTTATGTTATGGGAGAAGAGCAAATGAGCAGTAAATTGTATAAGGTTTGGCAGGATATGGGTGTTTGGCCCTCTGCAGATTAAAGAGAATGCTCATTCTTATTACCCATGGATACCTTCTTGCAGGGAATCTTTCAACTAGTGTACCTCTTGACTGCTAGGCAAACATTAATTGCATGCCCCAGGCTTTTTTTTCTTTTAGGTTTGGGCATGGCAAGTCAAAATGTCTTTGTATATCTTTTAGAGCTGTGCATTACATTTAAACGGAGATGAATGAGATATATTTCAATACTTGCATTTCCAAATTGAGGCTATGTTGCAGTACATAAATGTATTACTGTTTGTGTTTCTATGTTAAAATTTTTATTTGTATCTTACACTAAATTTTTCTTGTGCAGTTACCAGTAGTGATGAAAAATCTAATAGTAAGGAATGTGAGAGCAGCAAAACTACTGCAGATAGTACATGTGAAGCAGGTAATACAACTGATGGTGTAACTTCAGACAGCCAACCACAGAGCTCAGAAGAAGCAGTACATCCTGACACAAATGAGGTTAAGCCAGACACTCAAGTGAGTATTGTATAAGTATTAACTTGATAGTACTGTATTAACAATTAATGAAAATTTTAGTGTTTTCTATGAAAATGCATTTTTAATCTTAGAAAAAATCCTTTAGACAATATTGTCTTTACATCCTTTTTTTTTTCTTTATAATTTCAAACTACTGGTGTTTCATGATTGACTTATTTACACATTTTTATTAATACATTAATTTTTTTAAATGAACAAATTCTTATTATAAAAAAAGAACACTAAACTCATATGGGTCAATCAACACTGCATATTAAGCTACTTGACAGCAGCCTTTGAAACATTTTCCAGTACATTATATATACAATATAATTTTTTTTTAGAAACAACCCACTTGGACAAAGTTTTCTTTCATCTTTTCCTCCAGTCTGAAGCCCTACCATCTGGGGAAGCAGTAAGCTTTAAACTTGTCTACAATAAGACAAAATATGATATAGAATTTCCTTTCGATGGCACAATCAAACAGTTGAAGGAGCACCTAAGTTCGATAATTAGTGAGTATTTTGCAGCATTGTTACTAAGTAAGTGTAGAAACTTGTCATGCACCTGGTATTGCTGTAAAAAAATTTAAAAAATGTTATTCATTTTGAGTGGCATGTGGCAGATACCAAAAGATTTACAAAAGGTAAACTATCCTATGTTTTATAAATTGAAGAAAGTGTATTGTACTGTATCTGTACTGTGTACAGTGCTTTTATTTCATTTGATTTTTTTTTTATCTTTCAGATGTGTTACCAGCAATGCAAAAAGTGATGATCAAAGGGCTGGCCAAAGATGAGAAGACACTTAGGGAATTAGGAGTAACACGAGGGGCTAAGGTTATGGTAGTGGGCTCCAAGCTCGATGATGTAGTCAGTGTTAATACTCCAAAATCAGATGTAAGACATACAATGCTTGTTATATTATTTTTGGCATTAAGATACAATAATAACAGTGCTTACATACAGTATGTATTATTTTATGTAACTTAAAAATACCTCGGATTTTCATCTTGATAATTATGATACTTAATGTTAACTTGGAATATTGTATTATATGTTGACATATTCATCACTTTCATACAACATTTTTAAGAGACTTTTTAGGTTGAAGGTAAATATGGATTGAGAAGACAAACTCAGATTTGATTTTTCAAATGATATTGAAGTGATGTAGTAACTATAGAATTACATAGATTATTAGTAAATCTAGATATTGTGTATGCTTTTTGTAATTGGTATCTTTATTCGTATTATGCACAAAAACAAATAAAAAAAACACTTATGCATGCACATGTGCACAAGCTGACACACACACATACACACACATACATATTTGCATGTGTTTGTGTGCGTGTGTGCATGTGTTTGTGTGATAATTATTGATTTTATTTTTTATATAATTTTTATTTGACTTGCAGAGTGCTTCGTCAGAGAAGCCAAGCACCACTACTTCAACAAAAGAACCACTCAGTAGACAAAAACTCCATCGTAAGATTCTTGATAAAGGGTTGCCAGACGATGTCATGCCAGGAATTAAGAACAGTAAGGTACCACTACGAGAGAGAAAGTTGTATGTGTTCTGAAAATACTTTAACCCTTTCAGGGTCCGTGCCGTAGATCTACGGCTTTATGTTCAGGGTCCAAACCATAGATCTACGCCATGAGCTTAGCTCACTCTGATAAGCTGTGAGCAGTAAATTTGAGCCTAGATATGAGAGAATACATCTGTTTGGTATATGTGCACCACATAAAACAAATCCTGCAGCACACAGTGCATAATGAGAGAAAAAACTGAGACCGTAATTTTCGATTAAAACAGCGACTTTGCAGTGTTTTTTTCATATGTTTTTTATAGTTGTATTTGCAATTTCTTGGTCTCATTTGATAGAATGGAAGATATACTATGGAAATAGAGATGATTTTGATTGGTTTTAGTACTGGAAATGGCTTGAAATTGAGCTCAAAGTAGCAGAAATGTTAAATTTTTGCCGATGTTTAAGAGTAAACAAATGACCTCACAAGTCTAATGCATGACAGCTGGGGGGTCTAATATACATTCACAAGTGTGGTGATATTATTTATACAATTATTACAGCATTACATAACAGTAAATCTGTCATGTGGGTTTTCGATACGTGAATGGGTAAAAATACTCACGTAGGCTGGTAGTACGTATAATATATAACGGGAAGTATGGGAAGCGCCAACAGCCGACCTGTCTCTCTGCTGGCTAACTACGACTGACCCATAGTGCCTACGGGTGAGGGTGTTTGAAATCCTGCTATGGTCAGCAGCAATATGAATACAGTCAATGATTCACACAGACGGTTGGTAGTGAGTCATCTACTGGTACACTGGTTACTAGGAACTGGTACTACTACTGAGAAATCTTCTATTTTTTAGTTTGAATAAAAATTCATTGTGAATAAAAAATGAAAATGGAATTCATTTGTAAAGCCTGCAAAACGTAACTAATGAACAGAGGAAATGTTAGTTTAATGCCAGGAATGCCTGCATTGTTTATTCTGGACCCTATTTTGAAATTGGAATATTTTGAACTTGCATTAAATTGGCCAAATTACCAATTTCCGGTCACTTTATTTTGTTGTTGAAACAGTCGACTTGGCGACTTCTTGTGCTCAATCAATAGAATAGAAGTAATACTAGTGAAATAGCTAAGAATTTGGTTGACTGGAATACTGTAATTGCCCTAAAATGGGAGTCAAAGTCGGTATAATCGCCGATGCGTAAATATCGCCGACACATCAAAATTCGCGAGTGCATAATTTCATCAGTTTTCCACCAAATTTCGTACTTTTTGTTTTTTACCTTCAGGAAAAGATTCTCTACCATTTCATAAGAAAAAATAACAATTATTTTTTTTTTAATTCTTGGACCCTGGTGCACACTTTGAAATTTGGCCTCTGGACCCTGAAAGGGTTAAGGAGCTTCATTTATTTTTTATTTGACATGCTTGCATTATATGTTAATATTTAAATTTTGTATATTTGTTAGAATGTCTTTTTAATGTATTTTTTTATGTTTGGGATACAGGTCTCCCTCAACATTTGCGAGGGTTAGGGGATCAAGAGCCTCGCGAATGTTGATAAACCGTGAATGTTTGGTGCCCCAATGTATTGTAGGGAAATATATTACAATACTGCTTCCTTAACTTGTTGAACCATGAATAATCATAAAATACATGAAAACGTCGTAAATTGTACTAAATATATACATGTTATGCTTTAATAACGTATGTTATTTAATAACATGTATGTTAACAACATGTATGTTATTAACCCTTTGACTGTTTATGCCATATAAATACATCTTATGAGCCAATGTTCCTGATGTATTTATACGCACAAATTCTAGCGGCTTCAAATCAAGCGGGAAAGGCCTGGTAGGCCTACATGAGAGAGAATGGGTCTCAGTGGTCGGTGTGCACCCTGTGAAAAAAATCTGGGACCCAGCGGTGCATTGTGGGAACGCCATCTTGTTAGTCCATTTTCACCATGCCTCTCGGTAAGAAGTTCCTCACTCCTCGGTGGATTGGAGGTCTTTTGTTCCCAAGTGATAACTCTAACAGCAATGAAAATGTCAGTGACAGTGAATTCCAGGGTTTTGAAGTGAGTGTTACCGGAAAGAGTGCCCAGGATAACATAATTAGTAATGAAAACCCAGATGACCCACAACCTTCCACCTCTGGTGCTGGGCCGGCTTGTTGACGTTCACGTTCGCCTGTACCAGGACGAAAGAGGAAACTATTTGGTCGTGTACAACACTCAGATGTTAGCAGTGAATGTGATAGTGATAGTGATTTCAAGGTCATTGAAAGCAGTTCTAGTGACAGTGAGGGTGAATATTCCCCAGTGAAGCGGCAGTATGTACGACGTAGCATGCGGTCTGGTAGTGTTTCATATGTTGTTCCAAGGGGAAGGAGAAACTCTGGGAGCACATCCTGTGGCCCTACACCATGACCTGATAGTGAAGATGACGATATTGTTACGATGGGTATGAATGATGTGAGTGAGGGAGCAGGCAGTGGTTGTGATAGGGTGGCACGGCCCATGTGGCACCATCAGCGGGCCACGCTACTACCCACGCTGCTGACTCTGCACAACAACCAGCCTCACCCAACCCCACACTCCCACAACCTGCACAACCACAACCACGGTACAATATCCAGAACCCACCAGCATACCGCATCTGGGATTGGCAGGACGGTGACGAGTTTGTTCTCAGTCCCCGTGACTGATGAAACACAAAGTGGAATGAAGCCATCATGTCCACTTGGGAACAATGCTAGTGAACTGGACTGCTTTGAGTTATTCTTCGATGAACCCCTGATGGACATCATTGTCAGGGAAACAAACACATACTATGATTACACCATGGCAAATACAATTCTCTCACCAAAATCACGGCTGCACAAGTGGAAGGAGACAACTGTGGCAGAGATGTACCTGTTTTTTGCCACAATAATGCTTATGCCACATGTGTATAAGCACACTGTCACCACATACTGGGCAACAGAACGCCTGATTTCAACTCCAGGTTTTAGTGACATTATAGGTGTCAATCGTTTCCTGATATTGTTACATATGTTACACTTTTCAGACAAAACCAGGCCTGACAGAAGCGACAGGTTATATAAGATCAGAAATGTGTTTATGTACCTGAAACAAAAGTGCTGCATGTATTTTTATCCCTTCAGGAAGCTTGTTATTGATTTTTTTTTTTTTTTTTTTCAACAATTCGGCCGTCTCCCACCGAGGCAGGGTGACCCAAAAAAGAAAGAAAATCCCCAAAAAGAAAATACTTTCATCATCATTCAACACTTTCACCACACTCGCACATTATCACTGTTTTTGCAGAGGTGCTCAGAATACAACAGTCTAGAAGCATACACATATAAAGATACACAACATATCCCTCCAAACTGCCAATATCCCAAACCCCTCCTTTAAAGTGCAGGCATTGTACTTCCCATTTCCAAGACTCAAGTCCGACTATATGAAAATAACCGGTTTCCCTGAATCCCTTCACTAAATATTACCCTGCTCACACTCCAACAGATCGTCAGGTCCCAAGTACCATTCGTCTCCATTCACTCCTATCTAACACGCTCACGCACGCTTGCTGGAAATCCAAGCCCCTTACCCACAAAACCTCCTTTACCCCCTCTCTCCAACCCTTTCGAGGACGACCCCTACCCCGCCTTCCTTCCCCTATAGATTTATATGCTTTCCATGTCATTCTACTGTGATCCATTCTCTCTAAATGACCAAACCACCTCAACAACCCCTCTTCTGCCCTCTGACTAATACTTTTATTAACTCCACACCTTCTCCTAATTTCCACACTCCGAATTTTTTGCATAATATTTACATTCAAGCAATATATACCAAGCAAGAGGAAACGCTTTGGTATAAAGCTATTTGTACTGTTTGATTGCAGAAGTGGTCTAGTTTTGGATATCATTGTGTACACTGGCAGTAATACTTTGAGAGATACCATGAAGTAATTGGGTATCTCTGGTGATGTGGTTCGAACAATGATGGAACCATATCTTGGTAAGGGGCATATGTTATTTGCTGATAACTGGTACACAAGCCCCTTACTCAGTGATTTCTTGTGAGTGAACTTGACAGACGTGTGTGGCACAGTGCGTGGTAATCGTAAACATATGCCAAGGTTCAACGCTGGCACTTGCAGAGGTGAGGTGCAAGCCTTTGCTGCCAGTGACATCATGGCATTTCGGTGGCATGACAAACGTGATGTCACATTGTTGACATCAGTTCACCGAAACGAAATGGCACACAGTGGCAGGCACAACAGAGAGACCAATGAACCCATTCTAAAGCCTGCAGCTGTCATGGACTACAACCTCAATATGCGCTTAGTGGACAAATGTGACATGCAGATTGGGTTTGCAGACGGTGTACGCAAGAGTTATAAGTGGTATATAAAACTTTTTTTCCATCTTGTTGATATCTCTATGCTAAATGCTTATAACATATACCAACAAAACACCAAAATATGGTGAATTTTGTTTGTCAGTAATCAGACAAATAATCGCAAAGTACCAAGGAGCATCACCTGCAATAGACCAGCACCCACGAAATTACCCACACACGCAATCTCGTTTCAGGCCTGGTGATCACTACCCCATACAACTGCCTCCTACTACTGCCAAGAAAAATTCTCAGAAGAGGTGTTATGTATGTACACATACCACAAAACGCCCACAAACACGCAGAGACACTCGTTTTATGTGTGAAGAGTGTCAAGTGCCCCTCTGCATATACCCATGTTTCAAAGAGTTCCACAAGCTGCAGCAGTGCTAGGAACATGTTCGGTGACTGTACATATGTATATATATTATGGAACAATAGTAATAAACATTGTTTTGTATTGTTTGTTTGTGTAAACAAAGTGTTTACACAAACTAATAGTGATAAAGTTTGTTCAGTTATTGTGTTGTAAACAATGAGTGTATATTTGAACATTGCACCTTACATTGGTCTCACAGGCCACATAAGTTACTTGGAAAAGAAAAATATTGAAAAATGCAAGAAACCTTTGAATTAGAGTAAATAAAAGAATACCGGGTGGGCGGCAGTCACCGCTGTTGCCGTACGCACGTCACTTTCTGCAAACTTTGCGGCTCTATATCTCGGTAAGTACTGATGGCAAAAAAAAAATTTTAGGCTTAAAACACTCAGAAAAATATTCCTAACATTTTCATAAGAAAAAATAATTTTTTTTTTCGAATATTTGGCAACATAGAATGACAGTTTCAGAAAGGGGCCTGAAACAGTCAAAGGGTTAACCCTTTGACTGTCACGGCCGTATATATACGTTTGTAAGGTACCGTGTTTGACGTATATATACTCATAAATTCTAGCGGCTTCAAATCAGGCAGGAGAAAGCTAGTAGGCCCACATGTGAGAGAATGGGTCTGTGTGGTCAGTGTGCACCACATAAAAAAAATCCTGGAGCACGCAGTGCATAATGAGAAAAAAAAAACTCCGACCGTTTTTTTTAATTAAAATGCCGACTTTGTGGTCTATTTTCGTATAGTATTTGTGGTTGTATTCTCGTTTTCATGGTCTCATTTGATAGAATGGAAACTATATTATAGAAATGGAGGTGATTTTGATTAATTTTACTATAAAAAGAACCTGGAAATGGAGCACAAAGTACAGGAAATGTTTGATTTTTGCCGATGTTCAAAAGTAAACAAATGATGTCATTGTCCAATAAATGTCCAAATAGCCATTCTAATACGCAGTCATGAATGGGTTGATGTAATTTTTACAATTATTACAGTATTGCAGTAGTCTGCATAACAGTAAATCTTCTATTTTTTGTTTGAATAAAATTTCAAAATAAAAAGCAAGAGTAATATCACAGGGACCTGGAGACATGACTGATGAACAAAAAATCTTATTTTAGAGCCAGGAATGTCTGCATTGTTCATTCTGGACCTTATTTTGAAATTGTCGTATTTTTTAATTTTCGTGAAATTGGCCAAATTGCAAATTTCTGACCATGTTATTGGGTAGTTGAAATCGGTAAATGGGAAGTTTCTTGTGCTCAATCGATAGAAAAAATAGAGTTCTGAAGAAATAGTTATGAGTTTGGTTGACTGGAATAACGGAATTAGCCGAAAATAGGGCTCAAAGTGGGCGAAATTGCCAATTTTTAAATATCGCCGAAGTCGCTAACTTCGCGAGAGCGTAATTCCGTCAGTTTTCCATCAAATTTCGTTTTTTTGGTGTCTTTACAATCGGGAAAAGATTCTCTATCATTTCATAAGAAAAAATAATTTTTTTTTTTTCGAATATTTTGCGACACCAGGAGCAACTTCAGGATTGGGCCCTTCGACAGTCAAAGGGTTAAATAACACAGACTCCACCACTGTGAGTCCCTACTACCCTCCCTCCGACCCCCGCAACTGGCAGCCAGCCCTCCCACCACTCAGTGTGGTGAGTGTTTTGTTTGTTCATTATTTGCTATTAAACTACAGAATAAATAATGTAAACTCATCCATGACTGCATATTGGAATGGCTATTAGGAAAGGTATTAGACGGTGACAGTGACATCATGTGTTTACTTTTGTACACTGCAAAGAATCGAACATTTCTGCTATTGCTAATAATAACAATAGTAATAATAATGATAATAATAATAATAATAATAATAATAATAAATACAATATAATTGAAGAAGGAAATTGTACAAAAATACGAGGGAGTGGTTGACACATCGTCAGTGTGACTTTGTTTTTGCTGGAGTGAACATTAGTCTCCCTGCTCTTCCAAACATTTCACAATAATTCAGCGGTTGAGGCAGTGGTATTTAATAACATATATGTTATATGTCTGTCTCATAAATATGCAAGATTACAGGTATGTCTTGCTACTTCTACTTACACTTAGGTCACACTACACATACATGTACACATTTATGTATACACACTCATCTGAGTTTTCTTTGATTTTATCTTAATAGTTCTTGGTCTTATTACTTTTCCTTTTATATCCATGGGGAAGTGGAATAAGAATCTTTCCTCCGTAAGCCATGCGTGTTGTAAAAGTCAACTAAAATGCCGGGAACAATGGGCTAGTAACCCCTTTTCCTGTAAAGATTACTAAAAAGAATAAGAAGAAGAAAATTGTCAAAGTGGGAAGTCTGAATGTGCGTGGATGTTGTGCAGATGATAAGAAAGAGATGATTGTGGATGTTATGAATGAGAAGACGCTGGATGTCCTGGCTTTAAGTGAAACAAAGCTGAAGGGGGTGGGAGAGTTTCAGTGGAGAGGAATAAATGGGATTAGGTCAGGGGTTTCAAATGGTTAGAGCTAAAGAAGGAGTAGCAATAATGTTGAAGGATAAGCTATGGCAGGAAAAGAGGGACTATAAATGAATTAATTCAAGGATTATGTGGAGTAAAATAAAGATTGGATGTGAAAAGTGGGTTACAATAAGCGTGTATGCACCTGGAGAAGAGAGAAGTGTAGAGGAGAGAGAGAGATTTTGGGAAATGTTGAGTGAATGCGTGGGGAGTTTTGAAGCAAGTGTGAGAGTAATGGTGGTTGGGGATTTCAATGCTAAAGTGGGTAAAAATGTTATGGAGGGAGTAGTAGGTAAATTTGGGGTGCCAGGGGTAAATGTAAATGGGGAGCCTTTAATTGAGCTATGTGTAGAAAGAGATTTGGTAATAAGTAATACATATTTTATGAAAAAGAGGATAAATAAATATACAAGGTATGATGTAGTACTTAATGAAAGTAGTTTATTAGATTATGTATTGGTGGATAGAAGGTTGATGGGTAGGCTCCAGGATGTACATGTTTATAGAGGGGCAACTGATATATGGGATCATTATTAAGTTGTAGCTACAGTTAGAGTAAGAGGTAGATGGGAAAAGAGGAAGGTGGCAACAACAAGTAAGAGGGAAGTGAAAGTGTATAAACTAAGGGAGGAGGAAGTTCGGGTGAGATATAAGCGACTATTGGCAGAAAGGTGGGCTAGTGCAAAGATGAGTAGTGGGGGGGTTGAAGAGGGTTGGAATAGTTTTAAAAATGCAGTATTAGAATGTGGGGCAGAAGTTTGTGGTTATAGGAGGGTGGGGGCAGGAGGAAAGAGGAGTGATTGGTGGAATGATGAAGTAAAGGGTGTGATAAAAGAGAAAAAGGTAGCTTATGAGAGGTTTTTACAAAGCAGAAGTGTTATAAGAAGAGCAGAGTACGTATATGGAGAGTAAAAGAAAGGTAAAGAGAGTGGTGAGAGAGTGCAAAAGGAGAGCAGATGATAGAGTGGGAGAGGCACTGTCAAGAAATTTTAATGAAAATAAGAAAAAATTTTGGAGTGAGTTAAACAAGTTAAGAAAGCCTAGGGAAAGTATGGATTTGTCAGTTAAAAACAGAGTAGGGGAGTTAGTAGATGGGGAGATGGAGGTATTAGGTAGATGGCGAGAATATTTTGAGGAACTTTTAAATGTTAAGGAAGAAACAGAGGCAGTAATTTCATGCACTGGTCAGGGAGGTATACCATCTTTTAGGAGTGAAGAAGAGCAGAATGTAAGTGTGGTGGAGTTACGTGAGGCATTACGTAAAATGAAAGGGGGTAAAGCAGCTGGAACTGATGGGATCATGACAGAAATGTTAAAAGCAGGGGAGGGATATAGTGTTGGAGTGGTTGGTACTTCTGTTTAATATATGTATGAAAGAGGGGAAGGTACCTAGGGATTGGCGGAGAGCATGTATAGTCCCTTTATATAAAGGGAAAGGGGACAAAAGAGACTGTAAAAATTATAGAGGAATAAGTTTACTGAGTATACCAGGAAAAGTGTACAGTAGGGTTATATTTGAAAGAATTAGAGGTAAGATAGAATGTAGGATTGCGGATGAGCAAGGAGGTTTCAGAGTGGGTAGGGGATGTATAGATCAAATGTTTACATTGAAGCATATATGTGAACAGTATTTAGATAAAGGTAGGGAAGTTTTTATTGCATTTATGGATTTAGAAAAGGCATATGATAGAGTGGATAGAGGAGCAATGTGGCAGATGTTGCAAGTATATGGAATAGGTGGTAAGTTATTAAATGCTGTAAAGAGTTTTTATGAGGATAGTTAGGCTCAGGTTAGGGTGTGTAGAAGAGAGGGAGACTACTTCCTGGTAAAAGTAGGTCTTAGACAGGGATGTGTAATGTCACCATGGTTGTTTAATATATTTATAGATGGGGTTGTAAAGGAAGTAAATGCTAGGGTGTTCGGGAGAGGGGTGGGATTAAATTTTGGGGAATCAAATTCAAAATGGGAATTGACACAGTTACTTTTTACTGATGATACTGTGCTTATGGGAGATTCTAAAGAAAAATTGCAAAGGTTAGTGGATGAGTTTGGGAATGTGTGTAAAGGTAGAAAGTTGAAAGTGAACATAGAAAAGAGTAAAGTGATGAGGGTGTCAAATGATTTAGATAAAGAAAAATTGGATATCAAATTGGGGAGGAGGAGTATGGAAGAAGTGAACGTTTTCAGATACTTGGGAGTTGACGTGTCAGCGGATGGATTTATGAAGGATGAGGTTAATCATAGAATTGATGAGGGAAAAAAGGTGAGTGGTGCGTTGGGGTATATGTGGAGTCAAAAAACGTTATCTATGGAGGCAAAGAAGGGAATGTATGAAAGTATAGTAGTACCAACACTCTTATATGGGTGTGAAGCTTGGGTGGTAAATGCAGCAGCAAGGAGACGGTTGGAGGCAGTGGAGATGTCCTATTTAAGGGCAATGTGTGGTGTAAATATTATGCAGAAAATTCGGAGTGTGGAAATTAGGAAAAGGTGTGGAGTTAATAAAAGTATTAGTCAGAGGGCAGAAGAGGGGTTGTTGAGGTGGTTTGGTCATTTAGAGAGAATAGATCAAAGTAGAATGACATGAAAAGCATATAAATCTATAGGGGAAGGAAGGCGGGGTAGGGGTCGTCCTCGAAAGGGTTGGAGAGAGGGGGTAAAGGAGGTTTTGTGGGCAAGGGACTTGGACTTCCAGCAAGCGTGAGTGAGCATGTTAGATAGGAGTGAATGGAGATGAATGGTACTTGGGACCTGATGATCTGTTGGAGTGTGAGCAGGGTAATATTTAGTGAAGGGATTCAGGGAAACCGGTTATTTTCATATAGTCGGACTTGAGTCCTGGAAATGGGAAGTACAATGCCTGCACTTTAAAGGAGGGGTTTGGGATATTGGCAGTTTGGAGGGATATGTTGTGTATCTTTATATGTGTATGCTTCTAAACTGTTGTATTCTGAGCACCTCTGCAAAAACAGTGATAATGTGCGAGTGTGGTGAAAGTGTTGAATGATGATGAAAGTATTTTCTTTTTGGGGATTTTCTTTCTTTTTTGGGTCACCCTGCCTCGGTGGGAGACGGCCGACTTGTTGAAAAAAAAAAATGTTATAAATAATAATAGTACATGTTATTATTAATAACATGTATTATTATTAACATGTATGTATTTAATAACATATATGTTATAAATAATAATAGTACATATTATTAATAACATATATTATTATTAACATGTATGTTATTAAATACCATTGCCTCAATCACTGCCTCTACCACTCCAGTCACACTCAATCTACAAGCACCAAACACAATGAATTATTGTGAAATGTTTGGAAGAGCAGGGAGACTAATGTTCACTCCAGAATAAACAAAGTCACACTGACGATGTGTCAACCACTCCCTCGTATTTTTGTACAATTTCCTTCTTCAATTATATCATATTTATTATTATTATTATTATTATTATTATTATTATTATTATTATTATTATTTTATTTTTTTTTTTTTTTTCAACAAGTCGGCCGTCTCCCACCGAGGCAGGGTGACCCAAAAAAGAAAGAAAATCCCCAAAAAGAAAATACTTTCATCATCATTCAACACTTTCACCACACTCACACATTATCACTGTTTTTGCAGAGGTGCTCAGAATACAACAGTTTAGAAGCATATACATATAAAGATACACAACATATCCCTCCAAACTGCCAATATTATTATTATTATTATTATTATTATTATTATTATTATTATTATTATTATTATTATTATTATTATTATTACTATTGTTATTATTAGCTGTAGCAGAAATGTTTAATTCTTTGCAGTGTTAAAGAGTAAACGCATGATGTCACCGTCTAATACCTGTTCGAATAGCCATTCCAATATGCAGTCATGAATGGGTTTACATTATTTATACTGTAGTTTAATAGTAAATAATGAATAAACAAAACACTCACCACACTGAGTGGTGCGAGGGCTGGCTGCCAGTTGTGGGGGTCGGAGGGAGGGTAGTAGGGACTCGCAGGTGGCGGGAAACTTAAATATGATTTGGCGGCTGGGAATTTGGTGGCTGGGAATTTGGCGGTTGGGAATTTACGAATGTGTGAAGCCCGTGAAAGTTGAAAACATGAATGTTGAGGGAGACCTGTACAGATGTTGAATTTTTCCACTTAATATTAGGGATGATGTGTCAGCAGAAGCATCATTTGTGAATCTGTGTGCACAATTAATTTTTATGGAGGGCCCGTATCCACTGGGCACATAGTACTGTTCATAACCTCATCTGTTACTTCCTGTTTAAATGTTGAGTAATGTTGGCAACTATTAAGCTTTCAGGGCATAGTGTATGTAAGCTCTGACTTGTAGACTTACAGTTTTTAAGACAGTGACGTTCCTATTCTTCTTCGTCTTTGTCATTACTGTCATCTTATTTTGTTTGTTTGCTTGCTAAACATTTTTTTTTTTTTTTTTTTTTATCACACTGGCCGATTCCCACCAAGGCAGGGTGGCCCGAAAAAGAAAAACTTTCACCATCATTCACTCCATCACTGTCTTGCCAGAAGGGTGCTTTACACTACAGTTTTTAAACTGCAACATTAACACCCCTCTTTGCTAAACATGTATCAAGAAATGTGGAATTGTTTGCATTTTATATTGGGTTCACTGTACCATGTCTGGGAATACATCTATAGTACTCTATATAATTCAATGAGGATATTGTAGTTGAGAGGGTCATTATAACTGATATCACCACCCTTCTGGTAAGACCGGGATTGGATGAATGATGGTGAATGCATTTCTTCTTTTTTTGGGGGTCACCCTACTTCAGATGGAAATGGGAAGTACAGTGCCTGCACTTTAAGGAGGGGTTTGGGATATTGGCAGTTTGGAGGGACTTCTAAACTGTCATATCTGAGCGCCTATGCAAAAACAGTGATTATGTATGAGTGAGGTGAAAGTGCTGAATGATGATGAAAGTATATTCCTTTTTGGGATTTTCTTTCTTTTTGGGTCACCCTGCCTCAGTGGGACATGACCGACGTGTTGAAAAAAAAATCTGTGTATAAATTTTATTTTGCTTTCATGTGTTTACATTCTTCAGGATGTATTGCCGTCATATCCACTATCTGGGATGGTTAACAAACATGGAGGGAAGGTTCGACTCACATTTAAATTAGAGCTAGATCAGATATGGATTGGCACTAAGGAACGCACTGAAAAAATCAACATGAATCACATCCGGCAAGTTGTTTCAGAAGCAATAGAAGGTTATGAACAATATCACATTATGGTAAGTAAGATTTAAAGTGAACTTCAGTCTTTTTATCTAGTTTGGATCACAGTGACAGTTTTATAAAATTTTTAGCACTCTGTACCTGATAATTGTTTTAGGGCTAGAGCATAATCATCCAGCTTTGACTTTTCTCTCTTGCCTTTCCCTGCATATACCTTTTCCTGCTTGTTTAGTGCTGTATGACCTATTTGGCTTAGCACTATACACAACTTTTATGTATAGTATTTGGTAGTGCAGGTGCTTTACTGTTGTAGCCTATGACAAGAAAAGTTCCTTCTGAAAATGATGGCTCATTATCACTGGGATATCCATATGTTTACACATGCTGAGAATTCCACTTAATTTTACTGTAAATACTTAAGTAAAAATAATAATAATAATGATAATACTCAAAGGGGAAGTGGAAAAGGATTCTTCCTTCCTCTGTAAACCTTGCGTGTTGTAAGAGCGTGACTCCACTGTGACATGACCTGATGCTTCACGCTTCTGCCTTGCCTCGTACAGAATTTTTCCCCTACTATCTGTTGCTAGTTTTGCAACATTGCATAGCTCCTGATGGTGCATAGTGTGTGAAATATCTTGAGCTTAAGATTTCCTCCCCATGTAAGTAAGTTTATTCAGGTATACACAAATACAGTATCAAAGATTATCATACATAGCAGCATGTGTGTAGAGAATGTAGGATAACCCAAAAAAGCCAAAGTAACTTATTTCCATTTCTGCATCCATCATTAACCCTTTCAGGGTCCAAGGCCCAAATCTGGAGTCACGCACCAGTGTCCAAGAATTTTCAAAAAAAAAATTTGTTATTTTTTCTTATGAAATCGTAGAGAATCTTTTTGTGAAGGTAATAAAACAAAAAGTACGAAATTTGGTGGAAAATTGACGAAATTATGCTCTCGCGAATTTTGATGTGTCAGCGATATTTACGAATCGGCAATTTTGCCGACTTTGACTCCCATTTTAGGCCAATTACATTATTCCAGTCAACCAAATTCTTAGCTATTTCACTAGTATTACTTCTATTCTATCGATTGAGCACAAGAAATCGCCAAGTCAACTGTTTCAACTACAAAATAAAGTGATCGGAAATTGTTAATTTGGCCAATTTAACACAAAGTTCAAAATATTCCAATTTCAAAATAGGGTCCAGAATGAACAATGTAGGCATTCCTGGCACTAAACTAACATTTCCTCTGTTCATTAGTTATGTTTTGAGGCTTTACAAATAAATTCCATTTTGATTTTTTATTCACATAATGAATTTTTATTCACACCAAAAAATAGAAGATTTACTGTTATGCAATACTGTAATAATTGTATAAATATCATCACCATATTTGTGAATGTATATTAGACCCACCAGCTGATGTGTATTAGACGTGTGAGGTCGTTTGTTTACTCTTGAATATCGGCAAAAATTTAACATTTCTGCTACTTTGAGCTCAGTTTCAAGCCATTTCCAGTGCTAAAACCAATCAAAATCATCTCTATTTCTGTAATATGTCTTCCATTCTATCAAATGAGACCAAGAAATCGCAAATACAACTATAAAAAACATACGAAAAAACACTGCAAAGTTGCTGTTTTAATCGAAAAATCATGATTTCATTTTTTTCTCTCATTATACACAGTGTGCTGCAGGATCTGTTTTATGTGGTGCACACATACCACATAGATGTATTCTCTCATATCTAGGCCCAAATGTACCACTCACAGTTTATCAGAGTGAGCTGAGCTCATGGCGTAGATCTACGGTTTGGACCCTTAACGTAAAGCCGTAGATCTACGGGACGGACCCTGAAAGGGTTAAGTATTAACTACTAAACATTAATTTATTTCACTAGCTGAATAACTATTTGTTACAGGGACTGCAGCTGGGGCCAACAGAAGCCTCACGCTACTGGATCTACTGGGTTCCTGCACAGTATGTTGATGCCATTAGAGACACAGTTCTTGGCAAGTGGTAATGTTAAGGGGACATTAGGGTTTTCATCACAAACACATTTTTATTGGTTCATCATGATCATATTTTCTGCCTTAGTAGGAGCAGATGGAACTTCAGGACCTTGCACTAAACATCCGTGAGGTAGAAGGTTGGGAATGTATGCAATAGGAAGACTATACCAATATATTATCCTAAATGATATTGTGCTTTGCCTGTTATTTACCTTGTGAATCTTGCACTAATTTTCCAGCTGGAAGGACATAACTCCATTTTTCTCACTTTCTACCCACTTCAACTGCTTGAAATAGGAGCAGTTGTACCATGCAAGTTTTTAAAAATTGTAAGATCAAATGTTCATTATGTTATTGTTTAAAAAGTTGATATGGAGGCTAAAAGTTCCATCTGCAGTGCTAGGGCTACTATTGGCCATAAAAGAGGGTTGGAGGGAAAGTGATGTAAACTGTGTTAAGCATTGTGATTTTTCAGCAAGCTTTCTATATTTTTGTTGCTCATGTTATGTGAGAACTTAAATTAGTCTTAGAGCCAATATTTTTTATCACATGGTGCTTAAGAATAAATAGATTGATAACAAAACAAGGCTTCATCTAGTACAGTACAATAATCTAAAGAAAATGCGATAGGAGGAAGAGTAAAGATTTTTTACATGTTTTACGTACAACAGCTTTTGGTGGTTTATAAATGCAAGAAAAAGGATGGAAAACTATATAAAAAAAAATCACTACCAAATACCTGAGACAAATTTGTGTACCTAATTTTTCACTCATCTTTTAACTCACTCTTTGGAGTTCAAACATAAATTGCTTCTGAGCCAGTAAATTTGCCATTTTTGAGCTTTGTGAAATTTTTCAGAGTAACTTGCGCACATTTATACCTTACAAACACAGGCTTTTCACCCCCCCCCACCAGAGAACTTCTGAGAATCATTAAGTGCATTATTTTGTATTTAAGACTTAGTGTTATGAGCTATTGTTTTGTTATTTATAACTTTAGAAAGTTACCATACTGTTTTTTGAGGTGGATATTACAAAAGTAAGAGGAATATCTTACTGTAAGATAATATTGAAGTCTAGACTGTAATTGCCTTGATTTTCTCAAAATATGAATAGTCGGATTGGATATGGGCATTTTGAGAGATTAATATTTGAAGAAGGTATTGTAAGAAGTTATAAATAATTACAGAAAGGTATAGGAGAGTGCTAAAAAATTGGTAAAATGGAAAATAGGAAAGAGAAAAGCAAGAGCAAAACAGTTTGTGAAATAGACATTAGAGCTGACAATGATAAAATATTCAGATAATAACACTAAAAATTTTTGTATAATGCTAATGTTGCTTTTCCTTTTTGTATGCTATACTCGCAGCAGCTGTGTCAGTAATTTGTATTTGTATTAGTAACTCACAAAAATACGTAGAATGTGTATTAATATACAGTATTTGGAAATGCAATATATTCTCGGTAATGCGATTTATGTAATTTTAATACTCAGTGTATTGAGATTAGGCATAGGATGAAGGTTCTTTCTATGGGTGGTTAGTTACCTGCCATTAAAAATTTTATCTGTATGTACAAATATTATTGAGACAAGAGGTCAGTCCTCTCCAAAGCATGAATCTTGTAGATGCCTAAGCATTTATTGTTAAATTTCATTGATGGAAACATAGGCTGTGTGGATGCTGAAGTCCACTTTTTTTTTTTCTTTTTAATACACTGGCCATCTCCCACCGAGGCAGGGTGACGTCTACTTATTGTTCGTTATTCAAGTTCTGTCATTGATGAATTGAGCCTATCACGTTGGATCACTTGTTGCATTACCATCCTAAGACAAACCTTGTATTATTATTGCATTTCATAAGTTGTATAACAGTTAGATGCTGGTACAAATTGAATATTGGCACATAATTTACTCAAATATACTATGCTGTAAGGAAGAAAATTTAATTTTAACTTTTTTTTTTTTTTTTTTTTTTTTTTAACTAGAATTTTGAATATTTATGGATGGGCATGTTGTTTTGTTACTAATGCTGGTTTAGTGAGTGAAACTGGATAGAAAAAGTGTATTTCTTGGTGTAATAAATGTGTTACATATTATATTCCAAATGTACTGTATATGACAAATCAGTTTTGTCAGAAGTGAGGTTTAGGACAGAAAAAAAATATCGACTGCAGAATTGTTCATCTGGCAGATTGGAGAGGGATTAAAAGCTAGATACTGGTACTAGTTCATACAAATACTTCATAAGACAATAGAAAGTGCTTGAATTCATTAACTATTTAAAATAAAATAATCAGTTTTGAAACACGGCCCAGAGGACTATCACAATAAAACTGGTCACATACTATGCTTTTGCAAATGGTACTAAGGTTTTGTTGATGTAAAAAAATTTAAAGGAATTTCTGTTGCAGCCTTTTGCAAAAATGCCCAGAAAGCTCTTAAAAAATTAAGTAAAAATAAATATGAAGCAAGAACAAGGAGATACCAATTTTTGACGAGAATTGGATCATAGTGTGTAGAGTATTAGTATGAGGAGATGGTTATTCATTAACACTTGTTTCAGTATAATACTTTTTTTTTATTAAAATCTACTGTATAAACATGGTAGCTTGTGATGGAGCTCCAACATGTGCAATGATTTCAGTCATAATTTACTCTAATTACTAATTACTCCAATTTACTCTAAGCCTTAACTTCTCATCTTCACTGAATTATCAGCACCTCAATGCCACTGTTGATTCTTTCTACAGTATCACTTGGATACAGAAGATTTAAGTAATAATTTTTAAATCTTCATGTATGTTTGAGTGTGTGAGTGCAGGCACTGTACTTCCTACCTCCAGAACTCAAGTCTGACTAAACAGTTTTCTTGAATCACCTTCACAAAATATTACCCTGCTCACACTCCAACAGTTTGTCAAGTCCCCAAAAGATTTGTGTCCACTCACTCCTATCTAATATGCTCACACATGCCTGCTGTATGTCCAAGCCCTTTGCATAAAAAACCTCCTTTACCCCATCCTCCATCTTTTTCTAGGATGACCCCTACCCCGCCTTCCCTCTACCACAGATTTATATACCCTCCAGGCCATCCTGTTTTGCTGTATCCTCTCTTAAATGGCCAAACCACCTCAACAACCTCCTCCTAATTTCCAAGCTATGAATTCTCTGCATAATATTTATGCCACACATTGCCCTCAGACACAATATCTCCACTGAGAAATAGTTATGCTATTTTGGTACTTGTTAAAAAACAACTGAAGGTGGTGAGACCCTGATGGAGCAGTCAACCCTTTAAGATTTGTTAGTCTCTTATCAGAGTGAATACCCTTCCCTCATATTATACCTAACTGTGATGCTTGTTGAACATGTCTCCTGAGTGTGCACATTTTTGGTGATGCCAGATACCAGGCAGAATAAGCCTTGTTTTTCACTTTTGTATTGTTAAAGTATGACTTGGACATGGTAAACAATGTCAAAGTACTGTAATTAGTTTGTCAAAAATGCAATAAATGAAATTTCGTTTGTATGCAAATGGTAAATACAGCGGTCTCTTCTTGTCATGGGAAATGGAACCCTCAACATCATTGCCTCTTATGGCAAGTTAATTTATAATTCTCATTGAACAGTGACATAAAACATCTATGCATTACACATTAAGGCTGTAGAGAATATGAAATACATAGAAGGTAATTGCTCTACATGTCATTGGTTGGAGAAAACAACCATCTCCTGTGATTATTCTTTTTTTCAAAGAATTACTCCTATTTTTGCACCTTTATATACATAATTGTCAAATGCACTTTGAAAAGAGTATGCGATTGCAGCTACTAGACAGACTAATAGTAATATTTGGTAAATAAGCAAATATGCCATTTATTTTTGTTTATATTTTTGAAAGATGAGAAAGAGAAATTTTAAGAACCAAAATTTACAAACACTCTTTAAAATAGGAACATGCATTTTTAATTTTTTATTGTGGATCATCAATAGACACAAACATTAAATTTTTATTTATTGAAAAACAGGAGTGTATTGCATTCATATTAAATTTAAGTTCTCTGGATTGCAAGTTTATGGCTTGTGTAGAATGTTGCATCTTTTTTTTTTTTTTTTTTTAATTTGAGAGCAATTCATGAAGATTTACGAAAAACTAGTAAAAAGATCTTCGAGAATTGCATCATTAAGCCTTAAAAGTCAAACTGTTAGTCTTCTCTAGAGGACTTAAGTCTGTCTTTTTTTTTGCTCAAAGGAATATTGGAGAGGTTATTTGATAGTATTGTATTGGCATAAATGTGAAACTGTAATTTCAGTCATTACAGCAGTGTATTTTGTTTCAGCCTTAGAGAAGTCTGAAAGAGTGTAGTATTGATTTCATTGACTTTTTTTTTCAGTACATAACACAGAACAGTAATTTCTCTTTGCAAGCTACAGTATTTAATTTGTTGTTTTTTCCTTTGTTAAATTTCTTATGTATTCTGTATATACACACATGCACACATGTACACTAAAAAAAAAAAAAACTTGCCATGCTTGGCATTCACCATTATCCTTGTGTAGCATATCGTATAGTTTTGATATTTTCAGATTACTGGGAAGGTTTCTGTGGCAATTGTTAAAATTATTTGTACAATAAAGAGATTTAATAATAATATATATAAATACTTTTTTCTGGTACAAATCAGAAACCCACACTGTAGAAAAACCAATAATTTTACAACTTGTGCATTGTAAAATGCAAAATATTCTTGAAAATTATTTGGAAAAGTAAAGCTGCAGTATATAATTTAAGAGTGATTCCTATATAGTGAATCACTGAAAATTGGAAGCTGTATTCATACTATCGTGTTTTAGTAACTTTTTTTTAACGCACTGGCTGTCTCCCACTGAAGCAGGGTGGCCTAGAAAGAAAAATTCAAGTTTTTCTTTTTACAATTAGTAATTTATACAGGAGAATGGGTTATCAACCCCTCGTTCCCATGTTTTAGTAATATGAATACAAGCACGTGACAATGAAATTACAGAGTCTTAATTAAAAGTACAGCCTCTCCTCATTTAACGATGGAGTTTTGTTCCTAAGACCGCAGCGCTGTATAGCCCTTGTGGCTTAGCGCTTCTTTTTGATTATAATAATAATAATGTTCCTAAGACCATGTCGTAAACAAATTTGTCGTTAAGTGAGGAAATACTATAATGGTAGTGGGTGTGTGTCAGCCATCTTTGATATAGTTTTAACATCATCTTGGCACCCTTATAACATTTCTGGTATATTTTTAAATGTTTATACAGTAGTGGACTGTATATTGTAATAAACAGAATAAAGGAAATCAGCTCTGATATACATTATTTAGGTATGCATACTAGTCAGAGAGCCCATCGTAAGTCCAAGTCATTGGTAAACGAGTACGTTGCTAGGTGAGGAAAAGCTGTATAATACCATTTGAGAAATTGTTAGTTAACACAGTGCAGTATTTGTGGTTAGTGCACTGATCTCTGCTGTGGTTGTTTCTTTTGCCTTCAGTTTTCAGGAGGAAAGAGTCTCTACCTCTGCCAAGTGGTGGATCACCCAGGCTGTGACGGATATGTGAACTGCATGGCTGCCAACAGCAACAGCCTGGTTGAGCAGGCAATCCACAGAAAAACTTGACCTCAGGCAGGGCTACAAGGGTAGGGAAAACACAAAACTGCTCACCTTTAAACTATAGGTATCCTACTACTGAAGTGTGTTCTCTTTAAGAGCTAATCATTTTAGGAATTATATACCCTCCAGTGTGGTTCTTTGATGCTAGTAAGGGGCTCATGATCCAAGGAATTGGGCTTGCCCTCCACATTCCTCCCTGCCTCGGGTAGTCTGACACTGGGTTTAGGGCTTCTTCCTAATTTTTTTTTTTTTTCAACACGTCGGTCATCTCCCACCGAGGCAGGGCGACCCAAACAGAAAAATACTTTCATCATCATTCAACACTTTCACCTCATTCATGCATAATCACTCCTAAATATTATTATTATAATCAAAAAGAAGCGCTAAGCCACAAGGGCTATACAGCACTCCTAAATATACCGGTAATAATAATTTAGGAAGTACATTATAATCAAAACAAAGTGCTAAACCCACAAGTTTCATATAGTGCTGCTTTGTGAACTTTATAATAGTGTATTGATAATTGATTATTTTGTAGTTTTCTTTGTCAGCTTTGTTTCATCTTAGATTTATCATGAAACATCATGCCTTATTGCAGAAGAAATCATGCCCATATATATGATAAAAATTTGTTTAATTTTGGCTTATACAATCATATTTTGATGAATGGATTGTTAGCCAATTTTTTGTCTTATAAACTTACAGGATTAGAGCGATGTCAATAGTAATATCAAACTAAGCGCTAAACCCAGAAGGGTTATAAAGCGGTGAGAGCAATGTATACAATATGAAAATTAGTGCGCTGGTTCAAATATAAAACAGGTAGAATTCTATACATATTATTATTATTATTATTACAATCAAACCCCTCAAGGAAGGTTCCTTGATGCTGATGAGGGGCTCTTGATCTAGGGAATTGATCTGTACTCCAGTTCCCTGAATTAAACCTGAATACTTTCCACATTCCCCCACAGGTGCTGTCTAATCCAACAGGTTTAGCACTTCCCCCTTGATTATAATAATAAAATTATGATCAAAACTTAAGTGCTAAGCAAATAAGGGTCATACAGAATTCTATACATAAAAGTGGGATGTAGGTATTTACTTCAGTTGAAGACCCTTGTCAGTTTAGCGCTTATTATTACATATAATCAAAACTAACAATACTTCAGTCGGCGATGCTTAGTTACTTTGTTCTGAGTGATTCGAGGTTTTAGTGCTTTCTGTGAATGTTATTACAACAACTGACTTACTTCACAAATTCTGATACCTTCAGCCCTTTCTACTTTAATCTCTTGCTACCCTCTACCCCCGTACTATCCCCTGCCCCGCTGTTTTCTGTAACCGGCTGATCATCCCTCCTCCCTTCTGCCATCCAATACCCTCGCTTCCTTCCCTACCCTGCAGCGCTGTATAGCCCTTGTGGCTTAGCGCTTCTTTTTGATTATAATAAATGTGAATGTTATTACATTCGTACCCCTCAACCGAGTGCTTGGAGGAATGGGAAGCAATCAGGCTCTATCCAAGGAAAGGTACAATAGGTCCAATTCTTTTGAACAAAAGTCCCACGTTGGTATAAGGCCACCTCTGTTGAGGGTCATGAATACTGTAAGCAGCTAAATTCCGAATGCTGTGAGCTGCTTAAACAATATATTTAGTAAGTTACATTTCGATTTTTTTGAAGCTCTATCCATCCACTTCAAGAGGTTTGCCTTAATGCTGGTGAAGGGTTCTTGCTCCATAAAATTAAACCCACTCTTTCCATTATCTGATCAAACATGATTACCTTCCATACTTAAAGTGCTGCATGACCCTCCCCCATGAATACAATAATATCAATAATACTGTAGCTGCTGGTGCAATGGTGTAGCAAAATATTTCAGTGACTCAAAGTGTGCCTCATCTGCAGGACTCAAATTTATAATCCCACCTGCCAGAAATCTGCTTTTCTTACTCTTCACCCAGGGGACAATAACTTGCTGTTGGTGAAGAGCTCCTTATCCAGTGAATTGGAGTTACTCCAAAATTTTCAAGTCTTATTCCTACATATATGTTCTCAATATAAAAGAACAAAGTATATTACAAAAAATCAGAAGGTAAAAAACTATTTTAATACAAAACAATACAGCCATTCAAAATACAGCTTCTTGATCATCACAGATAGTAAGACAGCATCATTTGTAAACTGTAGGTTCTTGTTAAAGCAATCACACAAACTTTGGTTTATCAGCCAAAGATAAGCTTAAAAAAAATGATGAAGATGTTTACAGGAATAAGCGGATCTGAAAAGAAAAAGAAAAACCAGTCATATACAATATAAAATACCTGAAAAGAAATTAAATGCTTTTTAGTAGGTAATTTGCTAATGCAATGATAATGCACAGTACTGTATGACCCTTATGGGTTTAGTGCCTGGTTATGATTATATTATTATTATTATTATTATTATAATCAAGGGGGAAGCGCTAAACCCGGAGGATTATACAGCGCCTGGGGGGGGGGGATGTGGAAGGCATTCAGGCTTAATTCGGGGAACTGGAGCACAGATCTAATTCCCTAAATCAAGAGCCCCTCACCAACATCAAGGAACCTTCCTTGAGGTGGGTTATGATTATAATAAAATAATATTAACAAATGATAATGCAATACTATGGTCATATTGTAGCTCTAATTCCAACTGTCCCCCCCCCCCCAAAAAAAAAAAAATCACTGTATACTGCAACAAATAAATGTAGTACTGTAAGGAAATTATTACTCAATTAACTTTTCAATTACTGAAAGTGGAAAACTTACATTTCATTACTGTCTTGATGGAACGAATAAAGTGAAAAATCTGCGTCTTGACTCCTGGCTCTTCGCCAAAGCCATGTACATGTGATCCACCCCATCCTGGTACTGAAAGAAAATTTTCATTCAAAAGCTTAGAAAGCACAAACATTTTAGGACCTACGAGTTGTTTTTGATAGGATTTTACTCTCAAAACTTCATTAGGTGGATAGGAGGTCAGGAAAAATTACAATTTTACATCAGCAAAACCTTTTCAACCACATACCCAATTAAAAATTGTTTAATTTAATGTTTTGAACTTCACCCCCAACTAGTTAATATAATTTAAAATAAAATTAATTTACAGGGACTAATTCAGTTTTTAAATACATATATTTTGCCAATTGTAATCACAAGTCAACAATAAAATTTAAATAGATTATTGTACTGTGCTAGTAACAATGGAGAAAATTTATATGCCATATGAATAATACAGTTATAACTATAATACTCTAATTACAAAACCAATTTAACAAATAACACTATTTTGAAAATACACTGGGATACCTTTCAATAAAAAAAAAAGTTCTACAAACCCCCACATAATGCAAAGCAATTTAATCATGATTAAAGTTAAAAACCATAAAAGTTATATGCAATTCTCACAGCTATTATGCACATAGTGACTATGTCTGTCTTGTCATTTGCGGTAGTTTCTGACTTTCAAAGATTGCTACAACTTATCCAGTAATGCAACTCGCCTCATCCTACTGTTCTCCATATACAGCTGTATAGCCCTTGTGGCTTAGCACTTCTTTTTGATTATAATAATAATCTCCATATACAACTCTGGCTATGTTGCATTTCTAGTTAACACAAAGAAATCCTTTTTGGCTGGATCCCTGGACACACTGATGTTCAGGGTAATGAACATGAAGACTCGGCCTCTCAATCACCTATTATGCTGATGAGGGGCCCTTGATCTAGGGAAATGGACCTGTGCTCTGGTTCCCTTTATTAAGCCTGAATACCTTCCATCCCCCCACATGTGCTGTATAATCCTACGGGTTTAGCGCTTCCCTGTGATTATAATAATAATCACCTATTCATGACCTAGTTTTCTGCAGTTGTGTTCCTTTCTTTAACTGCTTTTCAGTACTCTCTCAGCAATTGCTGGCAACAACATTGGTCAGAGTTAGAATGCAATTAATGGCTTTCAAACAGATAATGATTAGGAGTCTGGCTATCTCCCCACTGTCTGGTTTTGGAGAGTGCACTCGCATACTTACAAATCGGACATGAGACACATGTGGTTACCACGTGGAGACACGATCAGCACTACTCTCCAAGGACTGCTGAGCTGCACTGTCAGTCCACCATATCTAAACAGACTATCCTAAATAACAGCAGGTATGCAGGATTTACTTCCAACATCAACAACACTAACTGATCTTGCAGAAAGCCCCACCACTGATGCAAACTCTTACTTTTTAATGGAAACTATCCTACTGCACTATGATTTAAAGTTTACACTCTCACTAACCCCAACAACTCCTATTCCTAGCATACCCCTAACCACAGTGCTGTATAACCCATTCAGCTTGAGCATATAAAAAGAGTCACTGACTTTTTTTTGGGGGGTTATCCTAGATAATTTACACTATGCATGATAATTGAACTTATGCATACCTGTGCCCAAATAAACTTACAGTAAAGTGCATACATAATACCAGTTCAAAGGCCAGAAATTTAGCCTTCCTTGGGTACTTGAATCAAGATCCCCCACTAAGCAACCTTCCTTAAGGGATTCTTGAATTAAGATCCCCTAATCAGCACCAAGGAACCTCCCTGGAGGAAACCTTGAATCAATATCCCCTCACCAGCATCAAGGAACCATCCGTGAGGTATCCCTGAAACAAGATCCCCTCACCAGCATCAAGGAACCACCCGTGAGGGTTTACGAGAGTAGGAAGCCCTATTAAGCACTCAAGACTTATCATTACACAGCAGGAGAATACAGATGAGCTGTGTACTCACATTTAGATAAGAATCTCTCTTCATTAAGGATACAAACAGCATTAACACAGAGAACTATGGCCTCCACCAGACTGAACAACCCAAACGCCATCGTGGATGTAAACAAACACTGGTGATACACCTTCTCAAACTTAACACATAAACTAATACATCTTTACATTTTTATTTACTACAAACATCGTAAATAATATATTTAATGTATATAATATAAATATATATATTATATTTATGTAATATATATAATATAAATGCTGAATTACAGAAAATATCTACCTGGATAACGACTAACAAACTTACTCTCAATATTGACAAAACCTACTTCATTCAGTATGGAAAAAGAACTACAAATGTTCCACTTAACATAATGATAAATGGATCACCTGTCACAAGACTCAAAGAGGGAAAATTCTTAGGAATCCACCTTGACAGTAACCTCAAATTTCAGACACATATACAACACATCTAGAAAATCTCTAAGACAGTAGACATACTATCAGAGATATGGTACTATGTTCCACAACTAGGTCTCCTTGCACTGTATCACTCAGTCATTTACCCTTATCTCACCTATGGAATTTGTGCATGGGGATCAACAACAATAAATCATCTCAGACCACTAATAACCCAGCAAAAAGCTGCAGTCAGAATGGTAACAAATTCCCACTCCAGACAACATACTCCACCAATATTCAGAAGTCTAAACTTACTCACCATAGAGAACATCCATACTTATTATTGTGTCTACTACGTATATAGAACACTACACTCAAATATAAACCCTCCACTCTTATTATTGTGTCTACTATATACATAAGATAAGATTTCGTTCGGATTTTTAACCCCGGAGGGTTAGCCACCCAGGATAACCCAAGAAAGTCAGTGCGTCATCGACGACTGTCTAACTTATTTCCATTGGGGTCCTTAATCTTGTCCCCCAGGATGCGACCCACACCAGTCGACTAACACCCAGGTACCTATTTGCTGCTAGGTGAACAGGACAATAGGTGTAAGGAAACGTGTCGGAATTTCCACCCGCCGGGAATCGAACCCGGGCCCTCCGTGTGTGAAGCGGGAGTTTTAGCCACCAGACAACCAGGCCACCACCGGGCCATAGAACACTACACTCAAACATAAACCTTCCACTCAAACTTCTCCTTACCAACCTTAACAAGACACAACCATCTCACACTATGTAAAAACTCTATGCACATGAAGGGCCCAAAAATTTGGAATTCATTACCAGCGAATACCAAAGTAACCTTGTCTGTACATCAAGACTTCTGAAATACCACCTACTCACCAAAAACTAAATACTCAGTACTGAACCTTACCAACAAAGCCGCCAAGTCACTCTCCACAGCCTCAGACTCACAACCCCAAAAGCAAATGCTCAGAGTACAATAAATTCTCATACTTTAACGCAAATATTTGAAAGCAATTGTTGAATAGCATATATTTGACATAAGTATAACCTGTTGTATGATTAGTGTAACCTGATCAAATTATGTTTTGTATATCTAGTGTTAAGTAATCAGTAATATTTTAAGTTTAAACTGCCCGTAATACCAAGGCATGATAGTGGCTCTATGTACTGCTACTTATTGTAAACTCTCACTGTAAACTATGTATATATGGTTCCTACAATATGTCAACCACACTGTAAACTTGCAAGCAAATAAAAAATCTGAATCTGAATATATATATATATATATATATATATATATATATATATATATATATATATATATATATATATATATATATATATATATATATATATACTCAGTCCAGAGGGCTGAGGAAGGGTTGTTGAGGTGGTTCGGACATGTAGAGAGAATGGAGCGGAACAGTGTGACTTCAAGAGTGTATCAGTCTGTAGTGGAAGGAAGGCGGGGTAGGGGTCGGCCTAGGAATGGTTGGAGGGAGGGGGTAAAGGAGGTTTTGTGTGCGAGGGGCTTGGACTTCCAGCAGGCATGCGTAAGCGTGTTTGATAGGAGTGAATGGAGACAAATGGTTTTTAATACTTGACGTGCTGTTTGAGTGTGAGCAAAGTAACATTTATGAAGGGGTTCAGGGAAACCGGCAGGCCGGAATTGAGTCCTGGAGATGGGAAGTACAGTGCCTGCACTCTGAAGGAGGGGTGTTAATGTTGCAGTTTAAAAACTGTAGTGTAAAGCACCCTTCTGGCAAGACAGTGATGGAGTGAATGATGGTGAAAGTTTTTCTTTTTCGGGCCACCCTGCCTTGGTGGGAATCGGCCAGTGCGATAATAAAAAATAATATATATATATATATATATATATATATATATATATATATATATATATATATATATATATATATATATATATATATATATATATATATGCAGGACAAGCCACGGGATGAACAATAAAATGGTATAAAATACCGACAGGTTGTTCGGTAAGACACATGCAACAGTTAGGTATCTTTATTTCGAAACGTTTCGCCTACACAGTAGGCTTCTAACATCCCTGTGATTCATCTGTGTCTTCAACTTCCAACTGTGTCCCCTTGTCACTGTGTCCAATCTCTGGAACATCCTGTCTTTGTCCACCTTGTCAATTCCTCTCAGTATTTTGTATGTCGTTATCATGTCCTCCCTATCTCTCCTGTCCTCCAGTGTCGTCAGGTTGATTTCCCTTAACCTCTCCTCGTAGGACATACCTCCTAGCTCTGGGACTAGTCTTGTTGCAAACCTTTGCACTTTCTCTAGTTTCTTTACGTGCTTGGCTAGGTGTGGGTTCCAAACTGGTGCCGCATACTCCAATATGGGCCTAACGTACACGGTGTACAGGGTCCTGAACGATTCCTTATTAAGATGTCGGAATGCTGTTCTGAGGTTTGCGGAGGATTATACAGCGCCTGGGGGGGGGTGTGGAAGGCATTCAGGCTTAATTCGGGGAACTGGAGCACAGATCCAATCCCCTAAATCAAGAGCCCCTCACCAACATCAAGGAACCTTCCTTGAGGGGAGGCGCCCATATGCTGCAGCAGTTATTTGGTTGATGTGCGCTTCAGATGTGCCTGGTGTTATACTCACCCCAAGATCTTTTTCCTTGAGAGGTTTGAAGTCTCTGGCCCCCTAGACTGTACTCCGTCTGCGGTCTTCTTTGCCCTTCCCAATCGTGTGTGTTTGTGTGTGCGCGCGCGCGCGTGGAAGGGCTCACTAGGTTAGACCTCTGCAACTAATTATAAGCGAGTATAGACAGGCATTATTTTATATATTGATTTGAATTTCATGACCTCATGCATTGCGGTAGAGGAGGCTGGGCTTACAGGATGCCATTCTAGGACGGCAGAACGAAGGAAATAAACCTAATTTATGCAACGAACACTTTCTACCAACATCTTCCCTGACGCCCTCTCAGGGACGACTGAGCTCCGCCGTCACTGTCAACTAGTTTTGTATTTGTTAACGAATCGATCTCCCACCTTTAAGGCTCGTGGTGCTCCCTGATTGGTCGACGCCGCCCCTATGCTAGAGACTCCTCTGACGGTGATTGGTGGAGGCGCGCCCCGCTCTGCATGTTGAGGAACCATGGGTCATATTTCACATGTTAGTATAAAATATTAACATTGGTAGCATGTTAGTCTCCTCCTCCTCCTCCTCCTCCTCCTCCTCCTCCTCTCATCAACTTCTCTCACTGACAAATATTTGCTCGCCATGAATGTTGCAACACAGCAGCGGCGCCATTAATACCATAGCCAGCTGCAACATGAGAACATGACGCCCAAGCAACAATGCAATAGACCTACTGAATATAGAAAGGATATAGGGAAGCACAGCTTTAGCAACAGAGTTGTAGGAACAAATTCCAGAGCAGCGTCACTGAATCTACAATCTTAATAATAATAATTATAATCATAATCATAATCATGATTATAATAATCAAAATAATTACAATAATCATTACATTATTATTATAATTATAATTACTATAATCATTATAATGATGTTAGGCACAAAGGCAGGAGCACTGCAGCAGGCGTACTGGCCCATGCTACATGAGTGGATTACCTGGAGGTTACCTGGAGGTTATTCCGGGGATCAACGCCCCCGCGGCCCGGTCCATGACCAGGCCTCCCGATGGATCAGGGCCTGATCAACTAGGCTGTTACTGCTGGCCGCACGCAGTCCAACGTACGAGCCACAGCCCGGCTGATCCGGCACTGACTTTAGGTATCTGTCCAGCTCTCTCTTGAAGGCAGCCAGGGGTTTATTGGCAATTCCCCTAATGCTTGATGGGAGACTGTTGAACAGTCTTGGACCCAGGACACTTATGGTGTTTTCCCTTAGTGTATCAATGGCGCCCCTACTTTTTATTGGGGGCATTTTGCATCGCCTGCCCAGTCTTTTACTTTCGTAATGAGTGATTTCTGTGTGCAGATTTGGGACCATTCCTTCCAAGATTTTCCAAGTGCAGATTATGATATATCTCTCCCTCCTGCGTTCCAACGAGTACAAGTCAAGTGCTTCCAAGCGTTCCCAGTAGTTAAGGTGCTTGACAGAACTTATACATGCAGTAAAGGATCTCTGTACACTCTCTAGATCTGCGATTTCACCTGCTTTGAATGGAGATGTTAATGTACAGCAGTATTCCAGCCTAGAGAGAACAAGTGATTTGAAAAGGATCATCATGGGCTTGGCATCTCTCGTTTTGAACGTTCTCATTATCCATCCTATCATTTTCTTTGCACGTGCGATCGTGGCACTGTTGTGATCCTTGAAAGTGAGATCCTCAGACATTACTACTCCCAGGTCCCTTACATTATTTTTCCGCTCTATTGTATGGCCGGAGTCAGTAGTATACTCTGTTCTAGTTATTATCTCCTCCAGTTTTCCATAACGGAGTAGTTGGAATTTGTCCTCATTGAACATCATATTGTTTACCGTTGCCCACTGGAAAACTTTGTTTATATCTTCTTGGAGGTTAACCGCGTCCTCAGCAGATGACAGCCTCATGCAGATCCTAGTATCATCCGCAAAGGATGATACGGTGCTGTGATGTATATCTCTGTCTATGTCTGATATGAGGATAAGGAATAAGATGGGGGCGAGTACTGTGCCTTGTGGAACAGAGCTCTTCACTATGGCAACCTCCGATTTAACTCTGTTGACCACTACTCTTTGTGTTCGATTTGTTAGGAAGTTGAAGATCCATCTCCCCACTTTCCCAGTTATTCCTTAATTTGTCAAATGCTTTTGCAAAGTCTGTGTATATTACATCTGCATTCTGATTTTCTTCCAGTGCATCCAAGGCCATATCATAGTGATCCAGTAGTTGTGAGAGGCAGGAGCGACCTGCCCTGAACCCATGTTGCCCTGGATTGTGCAGATTTTGGGAATCCAGGTGATTTGCAATCCTGCTTCTTAGCACTCTTTCAAAGATTTTTATGATGTGGGACGTCAGAGCTATTGGTCTATAGTTCTTAGCTAATGCTTTGCTGCCACCTTTATGGAGTGGGGCTATATCCGTTGTTTTAAGTGATTGTGGAATTTCACCCATGTCCAAGCTCCTCCTCCATAGCGTACTTAGGGCACGCGAGAGGGGTTTCTTGCAGTTCTTAATGAAAACAGAGTTCCACGAGTCTGGGCCCGGGGCTGAGTTCATGGGCATGTTGTCAATGGCTTTTTCGAAATCTATCGGAGTTAGGGTAATGTCGGAAATCTGGCATACATTTATGGAGTTTTGAGGCTCATTCATGAAGAAATCATTTGGGTCGTCGATCCTCAGGCCAATTAGTGGTTCACTAAACACAGAGTCGTACTGGGATTTCAATATTTCACTCATTTCCTTGTTGTCATCTGTGTAAGTCCCATCCTGTCTGAGTAAGGGCCCGATACTAGATGTGGATGTGAGTTAATCTTGCCTAGCATGGGCCAGTAGGCCTGCTGCAGTGCTCCTTTATTCTTGTATATTATAAATAATGTTCAATAAAAACCTGCAAGTAGACAAAAGCTCGGGAGATTAATTGGTCTATATATTTCGACCCCCTTTCAGGGGTCCTCTTCAGAGGATCCCAGAAGTGGGGTCCTCTTCAGAGGACATGTGTTCACAACACTATTCACAATCAATAATATACAATACACGCCTTGGCGTGTATAGTAATAAAAGGTCGTATATCACCTGAGAAGTATATCAAACTATATTTGAAATCGTAATTACTGGTTGAAAAATATGTTATACCTCTTAATGGTCCTGGGGGTCAGCGCCCCCAGCACCGTCTTAATGGTTAAGACTGTCGGGCCTTAATTAAGACTTTCAGGTCTAAAGACTTTCAGGCGTTTATTAAGACTTCCCCAGGTGTTAACAGCCTGGCTCTCGCTCTGTGAAAAGTGGAATGATCGATAAGACGTACAGGTTTATCATCGTCCCGTATGGATGCGAGGTACACGGTCAGCTAGCCACTACCATACACGGGATGGCTATAAGGTACACGGTCAGCTAGCCACTACCATACACGGGATGGCTATAAGGTACACGGTCAGCTAGCCCCTACCATACGCGGGATGGCTATAAGGTACACGGTCAGCTAGCCCCTACCATACAAGGGATGGCTATAAGGTATACGGTCAGCTAGCCCTTACCATCCACAGGATGGATATAAGGTACACGGTCAGCTAGCCACTACCATCCACAGGATGGATATAAGGTACACGGTCAGCTAGCCACTACCATCCACAGGCTGGATATAAGGTACATGGTCAGCTAGCCACTACCATCCACAGGATGGATATAAGGTACATGGTCAGCTAGCTATTACCATCCACAGGATGGATATAAGGTACATGGTCAGCTAGCCACTACCATCCACAGGATGGCTATAAGGTACATGGTCAGCTAGCCACCTCAATGGCAATATCAAAATCTAATCTCAGTTCATTGCAAGTTCAGCAAAGATTGCGTTGCACAACAAGACTGATCCACAACGTATACCGGGCCGCGGGGGCGTTGACCCCCGGAACTCTCTCCAGGTAAACTGAGAGTAAGATGGAGGGTACGGGAGCTGGAGCTGCCCTCTAGCTTACAGCTGGAAAATCCTACAGGGACTGGTCCCAAATGTGCACACGGAAATCACTCCCTACGAAAGCAAAAGACTCGGCAGACAGTGCAACAACCCCCCCCCCAAGAAAAGCAGGGGTGCCAGAACATTAACAGATAACACAATTCAATTGCCTCCCAGCATACATGAGGGATTACCAGTAGACCCCTGGCAGTCTTCAAGACCCCCCTGGCAGTCTTCAAGACCCCCCTGGCTGTCTTCAAGACCTCCCTGGCTGTCTTCAAGACCCCCCTGGCTGTCTTCAAGACCCCTGGCTGTCTTCAAGACCCCCCTGGCTGTCTTCAAGACCCCTATAACAATTGATTTGTATCCTGTGAAAGCCGGGGAAGAATGATAAGGCTTGGGAGGTTCCTTACTTTATTTGGGTTCGTGGTACACAGGCAGTGTGTTTAATTAAAGTGCCATGGGGCGACCCAGAAGGCCATGCCCACGAGGGAGAGAGGAATGGAGCTGTTGATTCTAGGATGCCTGGTCGCCAAGTGAGAACAAAGCAGGTCTGGGTATGCCTACCTAGAGGCGTGCCCTCTGGTGGAAACTTTGGAAACTAGTCATGTAGGTTTACTGTCTACATTTTGCTCGGCCACCTACCCATGGTCGTCTTCGACCATGCATGACTGAAAAAAAACTCGGTCTTTCTCACAGGAACAGGGCACATAATACAGAATAAACATATATATACACATGTGGATATGGACAAAAAAAAACTTCCTATAGGCAGGGAAGAAAAAAACATCGTGGTCCAAGGCAGTGAGTCTCAGCAGGCGTCACTGCACGCCTTCCTGCATCTGGACAGATACTACAACACAGGAGACATCGCTGTGGCTGAGTTGTGACGTAACAAGGTATAGTCTCCTCTGAAACGGTGAAACAGTCATCGTGGAGTAGTCGCTGCAGAGTTCACTCAACCTGGAGCACAACCTGCTGGTGTCCTCGAGTGAGGCGTCGTCAGTACTCGGCAACTGGGCAGGATTTCTTCTGGCAAGTGACTCAGGACACTTCTCGACTGGGGTTGTCACTGCCGGTGAGCGAAGTGAGTCGTGGCAGTTTACGCCGTGACTTGAGTGACTGGGCCACCAGTCAAAGTGGCATCATCTTTGTGCAGGTTGCTCACTGTAGTGTGACACCAGTCAGACAGTCGCCTGCCGACAGGGTTAGTGCTGCTTGACAATGTCATCCTCTCAACAGAGTTGGAGTCATAGCAGAGGTTAGTCTGTCTTCAGAGCGGCGAGCGTAAGAGCTTTCTGTACATGGGGGCTCAGAAGCTCGTAAACTGTGGCCTGGACTGATTATTGTCAGCTGTCAGTGGTCACAACGGGTGACATGTAGCACGAGGGTGTTACCAATGGTCTGCGCTCAGACCTCACTGTGGTCTACACAATTCTGGGCTCAGACTACACACTGGGACACACAGAAAACTGCACACACCCACACTGCAAATGCAGTTACAACATGGCTTGCCTAAGCAAATAACACTTTTCTGTGCAATAATAATAATAACAATAATAATAATAATAATAATAATAATAATAATAATAATAATAATAATAATAATAATAATAATAATAATAATAATAATAATATCTTTATTTACTACAGGTACATGTACAAGGTATACAGACCATAACCGACATCAATGAGCTAGTATATAGAAAACCTCTTGTTATGCTGAGCATTTCGGGCAAATTAGGTCAGTTTTGTCCCAGGATGCGACCCACACCAATCGCCAGGTACCCATTTTATACCGATAGGTTAAACAAAAATGGCAGGTGTCTTATGGAAACACGTCCCTAATATTTTCCAGCCGTACCGGAGAAGATTCGAACTCCAGACCTCAGTGTGTGAGCTGAGTGTGAATTAAGACCATCAGGAACGTCTGAGAACACTGGCTGGGACGAATTAACACGTGACATATCTTCTCTCAGTTTTTCTTGCCAATACTGCAACAAATTGCTCACTGTGAAACTATAACACTGTCGATGTGACATCATGTAGTGATGTCAGGGGTGACGTCGTGAGGGATGTCGTGGGGTGACATCGCGAGGTGACGTCAGGCAGACGTCCTGGGTTACGTTGGACAACGAAATATGGATCCCAGGTTACAACCTATACAGATGTGACAGAGTGAACAGGCAAAAGGGGGAGGGGTTGGCCTGTACATTGCAGAGTCACTTGTTTGCACAGAACTGCTTAATGCCTCAAATGATGTAGTGGAAGTTTTAGCAGTAAAGGTCGAGAACCAAAACCTAGTCATTGTGGTAGTCTACAAGCCTCCGGATGCAACATCCCAGCAATTCCAGGAACAGCTGTTAAAAATTGACCAATGTCTGGAAAATCTTCCAGCTCCTGCACCAAACATCTTGCTCCTGGGGGATTTCAACTTAAGGCACCTAAAATGGAGGAATATAGCAAATAATATTGTTGCAGTAATAACACCAGGAGGCAGCTCTGATGAAAACTCACACTCACGCGAGCTTTTAAATCTCTGCACAAAATTCAATTTAAACCAGCAAATAATAGAGCCTACTAGACTGGAGAATACACTAGACCTCATCTTCACTAACAATGATGATCTGATAAGAAATGTCACCATATCAAAAACAATATATTCAGATCACAACATAATTGAGGTTCAGACATGTATGCGCGGAGCCCCAGACCGACAAAATGAGATTAGTCACGAGGGAGCATTCACCAAATTCAACTTCAATGACAAAAACATAAAGTGGGACCAAGTAAACCAAGTCCTAACCGATATAAGCTGGGAAGATATACTAAGCAACACAGACCCCAACTTATGCCTAGAACAGAGTAACTCGGTGGCACTCGATGTATGCACAAGGCTTATTCCTCTAAGAAAAAGGAGGAGTAGATGTAAAATAGAAAGAGACAGGCGCTCCCTTTACAGGCGACGGAAAAGAATAACAGAGCGGCTAAAAGAGGTCAATATACCTGAAATGCGTAGGGAGACACTGGTCAGAGAAATAGCAAGCATCGAACTTAAGCTAAAAGAATCCTTTAGGAGTCAGGAATTGCGGGAAGAACTAAAAGCCATAAATGAAATCGAAAGAAACCCAAAGTATTTCTTCTCCTATGCCAAATCAAAATCGAGAACAACGTCCAGTATTGGGCCCCGACTTAAACAAGATGGGTCCTACACAGATGACAGCAAGGAAATGAGTGAGCTACTCAAGTCCCAATATGACTCAGTTTTTAGCAAGCCGCTAACCAGACTGAGAGTCGAAGATCAAAATGAATTTTTTATGAGAGAGCCACAAAATTTGATTAACACAAGCCTATCCGATGTTATCCTGACGCCAAATGACTTCGAACAGGCGATAAATGACATGCCCATGCACTCTGCCCCAGGGCCAGACTCATGGAACTCTGTGTTCATCAAGAACTGCAAGAAGCCCCTATCACGAGCCTTTTCCATCCTATGGAGAGGGAGCATGGACACGGGGGTCGTCCCACAGTTACTAAAAACAACAGACATAGCCCCACTCCACAAAGGGGGCAGTAAAGCAACAGCAAAGAACTACAGACCAATAGCACTAACATCCCATATTATAAAAATCTTTGAAAGGGTCCTAAGAAGCAAGATCACCACCCATCTAGAAACCCATCAGTTACACAACCCAGGGCAACATGGGTTTAGAACAGGTCGCTCCTGTCTGTCTCAACTATTGGATCACTACGACAAGGTCCTAAATGCACTAGAAGACAAAAAGAATGCAGATGTAATATATACAGACTTTGCAAAAGCCTTCGACAAGTGTGACCATGGCCTAATAGCGCACAAAATGCGTGCTAAAGGAATAACAGGAAAAGTCGGTCGATGGATCTATAATTTCCTCACTAACAGAACACAGAGAGTAGTCGTCAACAGAGTAAAGTCCGAGGCAGCTACGGTGAAAAGCTCTGTTTCACAAGGCACAGTACTCGCTCCCATCTTGTTCCTCATCCTCATATCCGACATAGACAAGGATGTCAGCCACAGCACCGTGTCTTCCTTTGCAGATGACACCCGAATCTGCATGACAGTGTCTTCCATTGCAGACACTGCAAAGCTCCAGGCGGACATCAACCAAATCTTTCAGTGGGCTGCAGAAAACAATATGAAGTTCAACGATGAGAAATTTCAATTACTCAGATATGGTAAACATGAGAAAATTAAATCTTCATCAGAGTACAAAACAAATTCTGGCCACGAAATAGAGCGAAACACCAACGTCAAAGACCTGGGAGTGATCATGTCGGAGGATCTCACCTTCAAGGACCATAACATTGTATCAATCGCATCTGCTAGAAAAATGACAGGATGGATAATGAGAACCTTCAAAACTAGGGAGGCCAAGCTCATGATGACACTCTTCAGGTCACTTGTTCTATCTAGGCTGGAATATTGCTGCACACTAACAGCACCTTTCAAGGCAGGTGAAATTGCCGACCTAGAAAATGTACAGAGAACTTTCACGGCGCGCATAACGGAGATAAAACACCTCAATTACTGGGAACGCTTGAGGTTCCTAAACCTGTATTCCCTGGAACGCAGGAGGGAGAGATACATGATTATATACACCTGGAAAATCCTAGAGGGACTAGTACCGAACTTGCACACGAAAATCACTCACTACGAAAGCAAAAGACTTGGCAGACGATGCATCATCCCCCCAATGAAAAGCAGGGGTGTCACTAGCACGTTAAGAGACCATACAATAAGTGTCAGGGGCCCGAGACTGTTCAACTGCCTCCCAGCACACATAAGGGGGATTACCAACAGACCCTTGGCAGTCTTCAAGCTGGCACTGGACAAGCACCTAAAGTCAGTTCCTGATCAGCCGGGCTGTGGCTCGTACGTTGGTTTGCGTGCAGCCAGCAGCAACAGCCTGGTTGATCAGGCTCTGATCCACCAGGAGGCCTGGTCACAGACCGGGCCGCGGGGGCGTTGACCCCCGGAACTCTCTCCAGGTAAACTCCAGGTAAACGTCGCGAGGTGACGTCGGGCAGACGTCCAGTGCGACGTCAGGCAGACATAGTGAGTGACGTCGCGAGGTGACGTCGGGCAGACTTCCTGGGTGACGTCCTGGAGTAACGTTACCCTGGACGTCTGCCCGACTTCACCCTGCATCACCTAGCAACGTCACCCAGGACGAAGCCAGAGGAAGCAGGACAGGCAACTAAAGTTAGTACCTGATCAGCCAAGCTGTGGCTCATCCGTTGGATTACGTGTGGCCAGCAGTAACAGCCTGGTTGATCAGGCCTTGATCCACCTCGAGGCCTGGTTATGGCATGGACTGGACCGCGGGGGCGTTGACCCCCAAAACACCCTCCAGGTAGACTCCAGGCAGATAGGTGCTGAGCGGGTCGGGAACGCTCGGCAAATATGCATGGCGGCCAGGCCGTAGTTATGGCTTTCATTAATGCTTCCAGTTAAGAGCTGTTTCTAAATCAGGAATCTTTATGCCTCTCTGTGTCATGGTGCGTCGCAGGAGGGGAGGGTAACATCAGCACTAACTGACCGTGGGTGCGAGGCCAGTTCACTCCATAGCTCCCCCCTCTTCCTGCACACACACACACACACACACACACAGGGAGGCCCAAAGACAATATGAAAACGACATAGCAGCGAAAGCCAAATCTGATCCGAAACTGTTATACAGCCACATCAGGAGGAAAACAACAGTCAAGGACCAGGTAATCAGGCTAAGGAAGGAAGGAGGTGAGACAAGAAATGACCATGAAGTATGTGAGGAACTCAACAAGAGATTCAAAGAAATGTTCACAGAGGAGACAGAAGGGGCTCCAGAAAGACGGAGAGGTGGGGCACACCACCAAGTGCTGGACACAGTGCACACAACCGAGGAAGAAGTGAAGAGGCTTCTGAGTGAGCTAGATACCTCAAAGGCAATGGGGCCAGATAACATCTCCCCATGGGCCCTGAGAGAGGGAGCAGAGGCGCTATGTGTACCCCTAACAACAATATTCAATACACCTATCGAAACAGGGAGATTGCCTGAGGCATGGAAGACAGCAAATGTAGTCCCAATCTTTAAAAAAAGAGACAGACATGAAGCACTAAACTACAGACCAGTGTCACTGACATGTATAGTATGCAGAGTCATGGAGAAGATTATCAGAAGAGTGGTGGAACACCTAGAATGGAATGATCTCATCAACAGCAGCCAACATGGTTTCAGGGACGGGAAATCCTGTGTCACAAACCTACTGGAGTTCTATGACATGATGACAGCAGTAAGACAAGAGAGAGAGGGGTGGGTGGATTGCATATTCTTGGACTGCAAGAAGGCGTTTGACACAGTTCCACACAAGAGATTGGTGCAAAAACTGGAGGACCAAGCAGGGATAACAGGGAAGGCACTACAATAGATCAGGGAATACTTGTCAGGAAGACAGCAGCGAGTCATGGTGCGTGTCGAGGTGTCAGAGTGGGCACCAGTGACCAGCGGGGTCCCACAGGGGTCATTCCTAGGACCAGTGCTGTTTCTGGTATTTGTGAACGACATGACAGAAGGAATAGACTCTTAGGTGTCCCTGTTTGCAGATGACGTGAAGTTGATGAGAAGAATTCACTCGATCGAAGACCAGGCAGAACTACAAAGGGATCTGGACAGGCTGCAGACCTGGTCCAGCAATTGGCTCCTGGAGTTCAATCCCACCAAGTGCAAAGTCATGAAGATTGGGGAAGGGCAAAGAAGACCGCAGACGGAGTACAGTCTAGGGGACCAGAGACTACAAACCTCACTCAAGGAAAAAGATCTTGGGGTGAGTATAACACCAGGCACATCTCCTGAAGCGCACATCAACCAAATAACTGCTGCAGCATATGGGCGCCTAGCAAACCTCAGAACAGCATTCCGATATCTTAATAAGGAATCATTCAGGACCCTGTACACCGTGTACGTTAGGCCCATATTGGAGTATGCGGCACCAGTTTGGAACCCACACCTAGCCAAGCACGTAAAGAAACTAGAGAAAGTGCAAAGGTTTGCAACAAGACTAGTCCCAGAGCTAAGAGGTATGTCCTACGAGGAGAGGTTAAGGGAAATCAACCTGACGACACTGGAGGACAGGAGAGATAGGGAGGACATGATAACGACATACAAAATACTGAGAGGAATTGACAAGGTGGACAAAGACAGGATGTTCCAGAGATTGGACACAGTAAGAAGGGGACACAGTTGGAAGCTGAAGACACAGATGAATCACAGGGATGTTAGGAAGTATTTCTTCAGCCACAGAGTAGTCAGGAAGTGGAATAGCGTGTTTGGAGGTCTCTTGACTTTTCGCCCACATATAATTTGTTGCAGTCATGGGGGCGAAACATCAAGAGACCTCCAAACACGCATTTCAGAACACCAATATGCAAGCAGGACTGACGATACAAGGAATGCCTGTGTACAACATCGCAGTTCACACAACCATTTAATTAACTACAGAAACTCAAGACTTATAGCCAACGAAGACAACACTCAATACAGAAGAATCCTGGAATCATCGCTTATCTCTATAACCAACAATTTCAACCAGAACAATGGCTTCTATAACATAGCTGAACCACTCACCAAGAAACTTCTTCATCGCTATCCCACATAAGAACATAGAACACTGCAGAAGGTCTACAACTTGTCCAATACCCCTGCCAAGCTCCCAAAGACTCTATAACCCCACCCGGTAGATCATCAGATGCAGCATTCTCCACCTGACCTCTACATTCTGAACATGACTATAAATACTCTCGTACCTTCCAACCCCAGGTAGATCCGTGTGTGACTTGAAAAAGCCCACTGTGTGGGTGAAACGTTGTCAATAAAGGATCACATTATACTGCATTTGTGTTTATATTTCCATTGTGTCGGTATTTTATACCATTTATTTCCACACTGATACACACTTCTCGAAATATATACAGTGCTAGATACACACTTCTCGGTACATACATACATACATACATACATACATACATACATACATACATACCGTTGCAAACTATAGCAACACACACGCCTGCACCAGGTTCGACATATGAGCCACATTGGTTTATCACACTGAGCACCGTGAACACACTGTGAGCGTACTGTGAACACAATGTGAACACACTGTAAACACAATGTGAACACACTGTGAACACACTGTAAACACACTATGAACACACTGTGAACACACTATGAACACACTATGAACACACTATGAACACACTATGAACACACTGTGAACACACTGTGAACACACTATGAACACACTGTGAACACACTGTGAACACACTGTAAACACACTATGAACACGCAGTGAACACACTATGAACACACTATGAACACACTATGAACACACTGTGAACACACTGTAAACACACTGTAAACACACTATGAACACACTGTGAACACACTATGAACACACTATGAACACACTATGAACACACTGTGAACACACTGTGAACACACTGTAAACACACTATGAACACACTGTAAACACACTATGAACACACTGTAAACACACTATGAACACACTATGAACACACTATGAACACACTGTGAACACACTGTGAACACACTGTAAACACACTATGAACACACTGTGAACACACTATGAACACACTATGAACACACTATGAACACACTGTGAACACACTGTGAACACACTGTAAACACACTATGAACACACTGTGAACACACTATGAACACTATGAACACACTGTGAACACACTATGAACACACTATGAACACACTATGAACACACTGTGAACACACTATGAACACACTGTGAACACACTGTGAACACACTGTAAACACACTATGAACACACAGTGAACACACTGTGAGCACACTATGAACACACTGTGAACACACTGTGAACACACTATGAACACACTGTGAACACACTATGAACACACTGTGAACACACTGTGAACACACTATGAACACACTGTGAACACACTATGAACACACTGTATTGTGAACACACTGTAAACACACTACGAACACACTCTGAACACACTATGAACACACTGTGAACACACTGTGAACACACTCTGAACACACTGTGAACACACTGTAAACACACTATGAACACACTGTGAACACACTGTGAACACACTATGAACACACTGTGAACACACTGTAAACACACTATGAACACACTGTGAACACACTGTGAACACACTGTAAACACACTATGAACACACTGTGAACACACTGTGAACACACTGTGAACACACTGTAAACACACTATGAACACACTGTGAACACACTATGAACACACTGTGAACACACTGTGAACACACTGTGAACACACTGTGAACACACTATGAACACACTGTGAACACACTGTGAACACACTGTGAACACACTGTGAACACACTATGAACACACTGTGAACACACTATGAACACACTGTAAACACACTATGAACACACTGTGAACACACTGTGAACACACTGTAAACACACTATGAACACACTGTGAACACACTGTGAACACACTATGAACACACTGTGAACACACTGTGAACACTGTGAACACACTATGAACACACTGTGAACACACTATGAACACACTGTGAACACACTGTGAACACACTATGAACACACTGTGAACACACTATGAACACACTGTGAACACACTGTGAACACACTATGAACACACTGTGAACACACTGTGAACACACTGTAAACACACTATGAACACACTGTGAACACACTGTGAACACACTATGAACACACTGTGAACACACTGTGAACACACTATGAACACACTGTGAACACACTGTAAACACACTATGAACACACTGTGAACACACTGTGAACACACTATGAACACACTGTGAACACACTGTAAACACACTATGAACACACTGTGAACACACTGTAAACACACTATGAACACACTGTGAACACACTATGAACACACTGTGAACACACTGTGAACACACTGTGAACACACTGTAAACACACTATGAACACAATGTGAACACACTGTGAACACACTATGAACACACTGTGAACACACTGTGAACACACTGTGAACACACTGAACACACTGTGAACACACTATGAACACACTGTGAACACACTGTGAACACACTGTGAACACACTGTGAACACACTATGAACACACTGTGAACACACTGTAAACACACTATGAACACACTGTGAACACACTGTAAACACACTGTAAACACACTATGAACACACTATGAACACACTGTGAACACACTATGAACACACTGTGAACACACTGTGAACACACTGTAAACACACTATGAACACACTGTGAACACACTGTGAACACACTGTGAACACACTGAACACACTGTAAACACACTATGAACACACTGTGAACACACTATGAACACACTGTGAACACACTATGAACACACTGTGAACACACTGTGAACACACTGTAAACACACTATGAACACACTGTGAACACACTGTAAACACACTGTGAACACACTGTAAACACACTGTGAACACACTGTAAACACACTATGAACACACTGTGAACACACTGTGAACACACTGTGAACACACTATGAACACACTTAGGACTCAATATTAGGTTAGGTTAGGTTAGGTTAGGTTAGGTTAGCATTTTGTGACATGTTAGGTTAGGTTAGGTTAGGTTAGGTTAGGTTAGGTTAGGTTAGGTTAGGTTAGGTTAGGTTAGGTTAGGTTAGGTTAGGTTAGGTTAGGTTAGGTTAGGTTAGGTTAGGTTAGGTTAGGTTAGGTTAGGTTAGGTTAGGTTAGGTTAGGTTAGGTTAGGTTAGGTTAGGTTAGGTTAGGTTAGGTTAGGTTAGGTTAGGTTAGGTTAGGTTAGGTTAGGTTAGGTTAGGTTAGGTTAGGTTAGGTTAGGTTAGGTTAGGTTAGGTTAGGTTAGGTTAGGTTAGGTTAGGTTAGGTTAGGTTAGGTTAGGTTAGGTTAAGGTTAGGTTAGGTTAGGTTAGGTTAGGTTAGGTTAGGTTAGGTTAGGTTAGGTTAGGTTAGGTTAGGTTAGGTTAGGTTAGGTTAGGTTAGGTTAGGTTAGGTTAGGTTAGGTTAGGTTAGGTTAGGTTAGGTTAGGTTAGGTTAGGTTAGGTTAGGTTAGGTTAGGTTAGGTTAGGTTAGGTTAGGTTAGGTTAGGTTAGGTTAGGTTAGGTTAGGTTAGGTTAGGTTAGGTTAGGTTAGGTTAGGTTAGGTTAGGTTAGGTTAGGTTAGGTTAGGTTAGGTTAGGTTAGGTTAGGTTAGGTTAGGTTAGGTTAGGTTAGGTTAGGTTAGGTTAGGTTAGGTTAGGTTAGGTTAGGTTAGGTTAGGTTAGGTTAGGTTAGGTTAGGTTAGGTTAGGTTAGGTTAGGTTAGGTTAGGTTAGGTTAGGTTAGGTTAGGTTAGGTTAGGTTAGGTTAGGTTAGGTTAGGTTAGGTTAGGTTAGGTTAGGTTAGGTTAGGTTAGGTTAGGTTAGGTTAGGTTAGGTTAGGTTAGGTTAGGTTAGGTTAGGTTAGGTTAGGTTAGGTTAGGTTAGGTTAGGTTAGGTTAGGTTAGGTTAGGTTAGGTTAGGTTAGGTTAGGTTAGGTTAGGTTAGGTTAGGTTAGGTTAGGTTAGGTTAGGTTAGGTTAGGTTAGGTTAGGTTAGGTTAGGTTAGGTTAGGTTAGGTTAGGTTAGGTTAGGTTAGGTTAGGTTAGGTTAGGTTAGGTTAGGTTAGGTTAGGTTAGGTTAGGTTAGGTTAGGTTAGGTTAGGTTAGGTTAGGTTAGGTTAGGTTAGGTTAGGTTAGGTTAGGTTAGGTTAGGTTAGGTTAGGTTAGGTTAGGTTAGGTTAGGTTAGGTTAGGTTAGGTTAGGTTAGGTTAGGTTAGGTTAGGTTAGGTTAGGTTAGGTTAGGTTAGGTTAGGTTAGGTTAGGTTAGGTTAGGTTAGGTTAGGTTAGGTTAGGTTAGGTTAGGTTAGGTTAGGTTAGGTTAGGTTAGGTTAGGTTAGGTTAGGTTAGGTTAGGTTAGGTTAGGTTAGGTTAGGTTAGGTTAGGTTAGGTTAGGTTAGGTTAGGTTAGGTTAGGTTAGGTTAGGTTAGGTTAGGTTAGGTTAGGTTAGGTTAGGTTAGGTTAGGTTAGGTTAGGTTAGGTTAGGTTAGGTTAGGTTAGGTTAGGTTAGGTTAGGTTAGGTTAGGTTAGGTTAGGTTAGGTTAGGTTAGGTTAG